>NW_028262347.1:68536453-68689011 GCF_047370975.1 Nipponia nippon
CATGGACAGTAGGTCCATAAGTGGATATGAGAATGAGATTAGACAGGGATGTGCTCTATAATATCCTTAATACTATAATTCTCAATGTTGGCAGAATATGAGGTGAATAGACCAATGCGCCACGTTATAGATTGTATTAGAACTGAAAAAGTGCAACCAAGAGAAAAGTGTGACAGTGAGGTCTGAAAGGTTGCAATTACAAAAAGTATTCTGGAGAACACTAAGGGATTTTAAAAGATTGTGTAAACAAAAAAATCATCATATGTGTTTCTCTTTTTGGTACCTAGTGACTAATGCCAATATAAAGAATGCCAAAAAGATCTAAAGAGGAATATAGCCAATGGGAAGAGAACCAGAGATGCAGGCAATGAGGGAAGATTAGCCTGTTTAAGGAGCAGGAACTGAATATTAGTCAGAGTGATAGTTTTAGGTTGTGAAAGAGAAGTTCGTGTTACGTAATGTGAAGTTGAGAAATAGAAAGAGACCAAATTCATGGGAAAGCTGGAGTAGATCCCTGTAGGTACTGAAATTAAGGAGACGACACTGAGCCCAAATAAATTTGCAATCAGTGGCATGGTTCAAGGAAGATGCTGAGGAAATCATGGGGTTTTTGCCTGAAAAGAGGAGCGCCAGAATTCCATTTCTCCCATAGGTGGGTGTGGTATAACACTAAAAATCTGCAGATCTTTTTGTCACATGGCTTTAATCCTGTTTCTCTTAAGAATGCCTCTTTCTACAATACTTCTGTATATTTTCAAGTGTCGAAGTGAATCTGATCTGAGTGGTTAGTTGGAGTTGAGATTGCTTCAATTACCCTGATCATTAGTAAAAACCGGAAGGCTTGATTGGAGGAAGCAGATTTGGAGTTTCTTCAGAAGTGCCTACAAATAGTTTTTAAGCAGTTTGATCACACAGTGATTCTTTTTAACTTAAAAATGATGTTTGCTTTAGGTTTCCCTATAATGGAAATATCAATCTGATTCCCTTTTGCTACAATTGCAATGACTGTTTTCATTCCTTCTTATTGTAACTTTATCTTGCTTTACCTCAGATTTTCCCATTAATTTCAGGAAACAAGACCCTGACATGGTAATGCTTGTGAGTGAAGCCTGGTCCTTGGCATCCTGATGTTTGAACTTTATGGATTAGAATTGTTGACTCACAGCAATCAGGTTCACTCTTGTTGTGTCTGACAGAGAACAGAGGGGACTAAGCCAAAACCAGAGCCCCCAGAGTAATGGCATTAGTCCTGTCTTTTCCAAAGTGAATGGTTTCCCTTCTAAACAGACTCTGGAAAGAAGCTTAGTAATTCCTTAGGGAGGCAAGTTATAAAACTTGAGATGCAGATATTTAAATCCTATGAGCCAGCCAGCAGTAGTGGAATTGGCTGTCAGAACTTGTAAAAATCTCAACCAATCTCTTTTATTGTCTTGTGGCTGCAGCAATGAGGCATCTCAGCTTTTGCAGGGTGAGCTTTCCCCACCGTATCCCGTTTGCTACTGTTTATGTGCATACAAAAAGCGATGCAAGTTGTATCTAAATGAAGCACCTTTAGGGTGGAAAAGGTTATCACAGAGGTCCTTTCATCTGCTGAAGTGTAAGAACATAAGAATTCATATCCATGATACAAGAGGAGCTACAGAATTGACTGGAGCCCGATCCTAGATTTATTCGATTTTAGTACTTAAAATTAGTGGTGCTGCAGGCAGTGTTTCAGATTCTTGTATACAGTATTTTCAGCTGTGTAATTTTCACTGGAAGTTGTCGAATATATGGAGGAATTGCCATTTGCACGCCAGTTAAGAGTTCTGGAGTGTTTGGGAGGTATTACCTCTCCACTGGCATATGAATCTAGATTACTCAGGGAACTTCATAAGAAAAGTTCTCCTACCTGCTGTTCCCCTTGTTATATATGATGCTATCACAATTTGCAGTATAATATGACTCTTAACTAGAAATATCCTTCCTAATCATAAACTGAAACTCGGAGAGAGTAGTTCTGAATGGTAAACCTCGCCGTCTTGTGCATCAAGCCTCAGAAAATCTTTTCCCATTCAAGCTATGGGCCCCAGTCTGGTTCTAGTTAGAATTCTGTTGTCTTAGACAGCAGACCGATGTCATTTCTGGAAGTCTTCTAATAGCCATAGTGGGTTGAAGAGGAAATTGTACTGCACTTAAAAGTGATTATATGGTATGGTTGTCTGTGATGGCAAGGGATTCAACTTGGTGAACTTACTAAAATAGGAATAGACAGGAAAATCGATGTGGGTGGCAGCCATTTAGATGATAAGACATTAATTCAGTCATTCATGTGGTCCTCCTTTTTATGCACTAACCTGTGATTTAAACAAAGAATATCCATAGAGAGCCACATGAAACATCTGTTATTTGTTTCTTTTGAGACACACAAAAATCATGAATACTGGAGCTTCTTAGCATGTAATATAAGGTCTTGATCTGATTAACATTTCATCTGCATTATATAAATGTATTTGATGCTGGAACATTGCTATGTTAAAGCTGTAGTCCTCAGGTCCTGTGCCAGTTCAGGAATCAGTTGTAGACTTTCAGTTTCAGACATATTGGTATTATCATCGATTATGCAACTGCAGATGATGCTGCCCTGGTAACTTTGATTGATTTTGGAACTTTACATAAAAGGAGACAGAATGATAAATTCTCATTGGGGTCGTTGCCCCTTGGTTTAAAAAGAGAAAAGTTTGCATGCAAGTTAGCTGGAAGAAAAACAAATTCTAGAATGGAAATCAGCATGTTAGACTATTGCTCTTCAAAACTTGCTAGAATCTATCTAATACAATTCTGTATTTATAACTGGATCCATTTTTTTCTATTGAGTTGCATTTGCAGTACAGAATCTCCCTGTTGCAAAAATGTTCTTTGGCGTTTATGAAGTCCACTACACTGGCTGATAACTTGACTACTCTTCAGGTTTTCCATCTGTTTAGTGGCATTGGCTCCAACTTTTGTCAGTGCTTGGTTTGCTACATCACAGCAGTCCAGACTCACCTATGTGGTATTTCAGAGGCCATTCATGATCCTTCTGGAGCGGGGTGGAACAGCTTCTGTTAGGCGACTGTGGTTGCTGTGGTTTGAAGCAAAGTCGGGAAGTTGAAGGCTTGATCCTTAAGAATTAGTCAATAAAAGAATGTGTAATCTAGAAAATAACCCTGAGGAACAGAATATTTCCAGTGCAATTCCTTATATCTGATGCATTTATTTTCAGAGTACAGAGGACTAACTTTCAAACTTCACCTTTGTTTGGATGTGCAAAGGAGACTTTGCAGAGTCCACCTGTGCTTTTACCATTCTTGAATACAAAACTGTCTTGTACACTTTCTTAAAGAGGACATTCTGTTTACCTGGTATGAGCTTGTTTAACAACATAAAGATCATAAGTACACCATCAAAAGAATAAAAAAATAAAATACCATTTAAAATAGCTTAATATGAAGCGAGGAACCTTGTTGAGTATTGCCAGTAAAGATCCCCAGTTTTGCATTTCCTTCTGCGTAGGAAACGAAAAATCATCCTAGAATACATCATATTGCCTGGTTACTCCAGTAGCTGTCCTACAGTGTGGGTTTGAACTTTCTGAGACTGACAATTTCACAATTCCTGGGCAGTGTTGCAAAAACCAGGTGGCTATAGATACGGTGGTCACTACCGTGTCCTTCCTCTGTCATCATTCAGTTCTCACTTATATGCTGTAAAAGAAGTTGATGCAGTCAGTTGTATGCAAATGCCTGTTACAGATGTGTATCCTCAGGAGCACCTGTGGGCTGTGGATCCCACTTTTACACATAGATCCTGCCATGGCAATAGTTTTAATTCCTAAAACTAGGAATGAAACAAATTCTCTCTCCTGTTGATTAAAGTGTTCCTCTGTTTTGTTGCCTGACATTAATTCCACTGTGAGGCCTGTGACTTTCCTCATCAGCTGCGAAGGGAACTTGTGCATGTAATTCTGGGTGGTGAATTCTACTTGTGGAGCAAGTGCCTGGTTTGAGGCAATGCTGAGAGTGATATAAATAAATGTCGTTTTAAGTGGGCCAGAGAGCTTGCTGAAGGCCTTTGGCATGATGTCTGCTTCACAGGTGCATTCCCAGAGTGCTGTATAATGACCATTAGCTTGAAAAAAATCTAGTAATAATATTAGCTTAGTATTTCTCGGGGTGTTGTTAAAAATCATTAAATTAGCTAATCAGTATTAAATCTCAGAAATTGTTAAATCAGTCCATTGCATTATTAGAATTTTTATTAAAATTACTGCAATGCCTAAGCATCGTTACCTATTCAGTATTTTTTCTAAATGATCATAAAATGTTATTACTTATTGTCTGTACTATTTGAGCTACCCTTGTAATTACCCATTGTCATGCCCTCTGTAGTCTTTAGATGTATCAACTATTCCTAAAATAAGGAGGTGCACTCTAGTAGGAACATATGCTGCACTGGATTTAACAAGGTGTTTGTTTTTAATTAAAACTTTTAATGTACATTTTGAGACTTCACAATTAACCTTTGTCAAATATAATAGTAGTAATAATTGAAGACATTTCTAGTTTGAGAAAAAACAAAAAGATCTTAAATGCTTGCAGAGGGCTTTTTGTAAAAATCCTTGTATGAAGCTGCCTGGGAAATGAGGAGGGGCAGAGCCCCGCTTTGCCACGTTTCAGCCTGGAGTGAATTTTGATGGCAAAATTCCAAACCCCTAAAACCCTGGGACTTCAAGTAAGCGTTGACATTGATGTAACCTGAGCAGTACAAATGAAGTTGCTTTAATACTGTGGATGTTCAGGAGCAATGATTACTGATGGAAAATACAGAAGTACAGATAATGTTCAGGAAGAGCCATTATGAATTTGCTTCACCAAGTCCTTCCGAAAGGGGCTTGTAAGGGGCTGCTATGGTTGTCGATGACTTACATCTGCGTTGCCTTTCTTAACCATGCTGTAGAGGTAGGAAGTTGTAAGTCACAGCCTAAACGCACAGCTAATGCCTTCTGCCACCTTAAGGGTCTGTGAAGAGTTTCTTTAATTGCTGAAACCTCGCTCTGTTATATGCTCCTAAATTCCTTCCTTTTTCCCTCGTGCCAACTCCGCCTGCTGTCCCCCTCTCCCAGCCCTGACATTTCTGTGTGCGGCTTCGTGCAAGAGGTGTATTTTATAGAGTTCACATACTCAGGTGTCTGGGACCTGCACAGGCTCGGCCTGTGTACAAATCCGGTAGATGATCTCATGATGTGGTTTGAATAGGCTCTGTGCGGTCAGCGCTGCTGCCAGTACCTGAGGGAACCGGGTCTGTCTTTCCCCGTTACCAGCACGGAGCAGGCTGGATTCGCAATAGGCTCGCTGTGAAGGTGGAGGTTCTCAAAGCTCTTGTGCGCAGGAAAAGCCTCAGAAACTCGCCGAGAGAGAGACCTCTTGGCACTGGATGCAGGGTGTACTGAAAGGGAGTCACCTCTGTGACACGGGAATCGTTTTGCTGTATGAACAGCTATGCTCAAGGGGCAGCTGAGCCAGTTTCTGTACTGCTAACACCTCTCTGTTTGGTTCTTGAACTAATTCATGTTTCTTACAGTGGGAATTGGACATTATTGGTAATAACTCCTTCCTACTCCCCGCTTCCCTTCCCTTCCAAGGACAGGAGTTCTCTTTTAACTGAGAAATTAAACGCTCTCTGGAGTGTTTTAATGAAATCAAAGTTTTGTTGCCGAGTCATCATTTTTACTCTGTCTCTCAGCCATCATCCTTATATGCCTCCCCAGAAAACCCCAAACTAATCAACTTAGTATTGGGCATTCTGAAATGTTTGCTGAGAAAACAGCTCTGTTTTGACAGACAGCAATTATAGCACCTGGGCTATAGGCAGACTTTACAGCTCTTCTGGGGATCTCTTATGAATAGTCACCATGAGGCCAGCACAGCCCTGTGCAAACAAGCTTTGTAACCAAATTGCACTGAAAAACCCCCTTCTTCTCTACCCACACCCTCCCCTCCCAAAATTACTGAGTAGCATGGACGTTCCTCCTTTACCTATTCTGAATCTGAAAAAATTATCAGACTTTGTAAGAAAATGCTGTTTAGAATTAGGAAGAGTTTTTGTCTTATTCAGACGTGCTTGTTTGAAGTCCCATATATGTGGGGGAGGTGTCGTACACACTCATTTTAAGTCATTGGATTTGAATTTGGTTTTTCATGATTGTGAGAACTCCGCAGAATGTATGAGGGCTTAGAGTGATTCAGCTGCATGGAAAATTAAGGAGGGGATGTCAATGAGTATAAACACAGCTTTTGTCTGTGTCCTTTGGGGAGGCAAATTGTCTGATCTTGTTTCTCATGGTTAAATTGCTCATTGGTCATAAATTGCATTTTTTTGGAGAGGAAGCAATGCACTGTCTGAGGTCACGCAGTCCTCTGCTACCCACTCAAGTCTGTCTTGGAGAACCTGGGATCTCCTCTCAGCTGCCATTTTTCTCTTTCACTGCTTTGGTTTATGCCTACATCACTCCTTGCTCTGAAAGTGTTTAATAGAAACTAAAAATTCTCCTGTAGGTAGCATTCTTTCACTCTTTTCGGTAGTCTCTACTAGAGGAAAAGGAAAAGAAAATGTCTACAACTAGGTAGCTAACTCGAGACATCAAAAAATGGTAAAATGCTAATTTAAACAAAATAATTGACTAGCCATATTAATGAAAAACTGCCATTAACTTCAATGTTGTAAAGCTGTTACAGTATGATAGTCTTCTTGTTCTATAACGTTCTTTTTCCCAGAGAGTCTTTTGGGCCATTACTCTCAGCAGTATTTTCTATAGGCTGGAATAGGTTATATTTAGTTTGTGTACTTTATTTCTGCTTTGAGAGCAGACTCCCTGCTCTATTTTTAAATGAACTACTTCAAAATCTTTTGCAGTGAGGTGTACAAGACCAAAAACCTAAATTACTGACTTTTCTGTGAAGAGGGTATCTGTTCCAGTCAGGTTGTTACTGCTTTCCTCCCCTCAAAGTGACCTCTGCTATGAACATGCACTGGCCTCTGTCAGCGTCTTGACAGGGAAGAGGGGCTTTCATACATCTCTGAACACACTGTTCCCTTTGCAGCCAGTCGAAAAGGCGCTGATCTCTCTGAGGAGTGCAGCACCGGGCTCTGGAGCCACATGAAAGTTAGCGGTGTTAATCCCCTCGCTATGGCTTGTGGTAGACTTTGGTTACCATGCTACGCCACAGGTAACGCTTTCATAGGACATGCTCGTGCGGAGGGGAGGAAAAAGAAGTTCCCTTGGTATTTGCTATAACCTAAAAAAATCACCTGGAAAAGCTAGAGAGTTTGGCACATTACTGAGCTTTTCATGGCGTCCCTGGCATGCTTGCTATTGTTGCACAATTGAGCTCTCAGGTCTAAACACCACGAACAGATGTCTTGATTGACATAGATGAGATATCATTACATTTGAATAGACGATTATATAGAGTACCACCATCAAGTGGAGAGGACAGAGGAGATTGTTCTCATTTCTACCATTTCTTCTATTACCAGTACCTTCCCTTTGTCCCTATCACACCAGTAAGTAAAAAAGCAAGATGTGTGAGAGAAAAAAAAATATAACTTAAATTTCCTTTTGGTTCTCTATTTTGTTTTGCGTTAAAATCAAGTTAATAATAAAACATTACCTGTCAGAGTTTTTAAAATAAGATTGGGGGTTACACATTCTAGGTAAAACCTAAAAATCAAAACTTGCTTTTTCACTCCACCCTTGAAGCCATTCTGTACATCACAGTTAAGTACTTTGCTGCAAATGATTAGCTGGAAAATTCTTACGCATCTGCCGGTGCTAATTTCTATTTTATCTGAAGAGGATTTTGCTAAGCGACTTAAGGTGCTCTCCTGCCATAGTCCCTGAATATATTACTGTCATGGGTAAATAAGCTTTTCAAGATGAAATGATGTATAGGTTCTTTGGTCAAACCTGTGTGTGTTCATTTAATAAAAGACTAAAACGGCATAAAGCAACTCTGCGATTAGATGGTGTTATGATTACATTTCTCAACCTCTGCAAATTTCACTTTGCAACCGTACAATGTTTTTTTTATTAAGTATGATTTTATGTGTAATTTTAAATAGATAGATGGAATACTGAACGTTTTTCAGGAGTATTTAATGAAAATTTAAAGCCATTTAGAAGAAAGAGGGAATCCAGTCCCTTAATACGGCTCTTTACTATATGAAATCAATGGGAAAATTTGTCTTTGGTTTCAGAGAGAACACCATTCATATTTGCTGTGAAATGACCACTGTTTTTTCTTAATGCCAGCATTCAAATTATTAAAAACCTGTTCAATTATAAAAATTTGCTGTTTTCTGTTGGTAGTAGAATAGCAAGCATAATTAGAAATACTGGAAAAATATAGTCAAGAAAGATGTATTCCTTTTTTTTCTTCGGTTCATTGAGGCATTTGAGGTATTTGCAGTATGCCTAAAATATTATTTTACTGGTTTGTGACATCCTTTATTATTAATTTGGATCACACAGGAATTGAACAGAAATGTTTTTGCCTCTTTTAGAAAGGCACTGTGGCATTCCGTATCTCTTTCTTTTCAATATAAGAAACTGCTGAAGATGTTATGCATGTGTTGGGGGTGGCACGCCAAGATTTCTGATATCTAAGAACACTAAGAGAAGTTGGCTGAAGGGAATTTTGGCTCCTTGAAAGTTTAATAAATATTGGAATTCTGGTGAAATTCTAGAAGTTATGGAAATGCTAAAGCTCTGGAAGTGTTGCAGAATAGCAGGCAGGATTACTAACTTGCTATTAATTGATTAACTGTTACAATTTGTGACCAAATAATGAATAAGCTGATAAAAGATTCTGATAATGTAAAGAATTAAAGAATAGGCTTTTAATTAATACCAGTCAACTTGATTTGTATAAGATGTGTAGTGTCAAAAAAATGTGATAGGATTCCTTGATTATCTCCAAAGTTTGGTTTAAAAAAAAAAATTTAACTTGTTCATTAGAAATAACTTGACGCATTAAATGTAATTAGACGTCTGTAAATGACCAATTCCCAGCATTATGTATTAACGCTGTATAGACAATATGCTTAAAGGGAGCATTATCTGTCAGCGTCTACCAATTAAAACTGAACAGTGATGTTTATGTTTGAGCTTCATAGGTTTTTGGTACTAGAATTGATGCTAATAATCATTTTGTCAGTGAGCTGGAAGTAAGTATAAAATGACAATCAGTGGAACCTGCAGGTGATAAAGAAAATGGCAGTGTTACCTAATGGTGAGAACAGACATGTAGGGCAATTTAAATTGCTTCTTAATGTGAACTCATTTACACAAAATGCATCTGAACATTAGGCATATAAATTAGAACAATATGGAGACTCTTGTACACTATTTTGAAAGGAATGACTTGGAAAAGATGCAGCAATGTTATGGGGAAAAGCGGTGTGATGCTGGCGGCAGAAGGACTTTGGCTACATAAAAGTAGGATTAATGAGTATGAATAGAATGAGGATTTTACTTCTATTTTATAGGGTAGTTGATAGAGTTGTCACAACACTCTATAGTTCTAATATCTAGAAAATGAAATAATAGTGACATTAAAACACTGTTTATTCCAGTAGAGACAGTCAAAACAAGGATCATTATCTAGAAACTGAGGACAGAAAAATGAGGATTAGAAAGACATACGATTTTATGACAGCAAAAATTATTAACCTCCAGGACAAACTCACAAAAGGATAGCAGCCAGTTCCTCATGGCTTTCAGTCACAAGTGGATGTCCTTTTCCTACCCCCCCAGAATAAGTTATTGGCTTCAATGGCAGCAACTGGATATGATGTAAGTATTTGTTCTGTACAGGAAATCAGACTGGATAAAATCAATGAATAAGCCTTGATTCTGCCTACTGTAAGCTCTGAAACAATCCACAAAAGTGAAAGAGATCCTTTAAGTAGGATAAAACAAAATAAAATAAGCAGGTGGAAGAAGTAGTTTTCCACACAACTGTGTTTGCTTGTAGCAAAAGTAATCGTGAAACAAATAGCTTCAGGAGCGTTCAGTCTTGGACAAATCTGATGGTTTTAGCATTACTTACATCTGTTTTCTCAATCCTTCTCTTTTCGTCTTTCCTTATCTAGATTTTTTCTTTTGCTTTGACCAGTTCAGTAGCATTCTTAACTTTCAGTGTTTGATGAATTCTCCCCTAAATTTCCCCAAAACTTCCCCTCGTCTATCACTTTCTCTTATGTTCTTGTCCTCTGAAAGTCTTTCAGGTGTGTCTTGGTATATGTAAACTTCTTATTCCTAGCTATGTTTTCCATGAAGCAGCTTCCCAGGGACATGTTAACTTGTTTTGTCTATAGTTTTAAGATTTGAAAGAACTTTGAAGAGTGAAAATAATCAGGATCTCTTCCACTATTTGCAGAGTGATTGTACAGAATGACTTATTGTCAGCAAAGCCATAGGAAAGCCTTGCCTTTTGGCAATAAATACTCGAAGGGAAGCTTCCTTCCCTTTTCTCATTCATGCTCTTCATTGTTGAATGATGCATACTGAAAAAATATACCCGAGTGAAACTCTCATTCTGGTGATGCATTATGGATCTGAAGGAGGCAAAGCAAGTTTTTCTTCTGTCCCGCTTCATGGTAACATGTGAAGCTTTCATTTGAAGAGTGTCCTCTTGCTTCCAAGGAGAACAGCAGAAGTACAGTCAGCACGTGCCTCACCTTTATCTGAGAGACGACTAGAATACGAGGCAGTCATGGCAGGTTGCTCCTCTACAGCCCAGAAGGCCTATGTGATTTTAAGTGTTTAGAGATAAGGCTCCCCAGAATAATTTTTAGAGCAGAAAATACCCACTGCTTTGTTTCATGGCTTAAAATGAGTTTTCTCTTGTTCTTTCTCCTGAAAATGTAACCTGTGGCCTAAGAGCAAGATTACCCTTAGCTGAGAGTGAGAGTTTTCAGGAGTCCAGCAATACCGTCATCTCTGTCACCACCTCAATTTCTTTCCAGGTGCCAAACCCAAAATTCAGATCACAGTCCTTGATCACAATGAGGACATCTATATTACAACCTAAATTGCATGGCAGGTTCTTCAGCTTGCAAAAAAAAAAAAAACTCTCTTGGTGAAGGACCTGCTTGCTAACAGAGAAACCAATGAGTTACCTTTCAGTTCCTTTGTTGCCTTAACATTTTGGGTCAAATTCTTACAGTGCAGAAGAGACCTAAAAGCTAAAATGGAAAGAAAAGCAACAGATGGAGAATATCTGTTTCTCAGGTGGGAAGCTATGGCTGAAGAATAGGATTATATCAGTATGTTGACTCCATGGTCTTGTCACCACAGTAATCTGTTGCAGAAGGAGGTCGTTTCTAAAGGTGGTATTTAGCCTTAAATGCAGCAGGCCTCGGGCAAGCGCGGGCCAGCACGGAGAGGCAGCGGTGGGGCTGAGACCTATTGTTTCTATAAGTGGTTGCAGGGCTGTCCAGGTGTCCTGATTTAAAGGCTGCTCCTTGAGACAGGAAATTGTATCTTGTTCTGAGGTTTACTGTAATAAAGTACATAGTCCTGGGGGAATGTGCTGCTGGGCCCATGAATCACTTTATGGGCTGGCTGTTCTGACCTCAGCCCTGTGATTTATTCACGCCATACCGCAGCAGGAATGGCAAAAATGTAACCGGCGCATGGTCTTCCCAGCCTCCCCCTGCTCCAACCCAGATGGGCCTGTAACTGGGAGGCTGCCATAAATCCATAAACGCAGGTTTGCTCCGAGCTGGCAGTTTCACTTGTCTTGCCCAAGAGCTCTCTGCTGTGTGTCTGCTCGGGATTTGGTGGTAGGGGAATCCTCTGGCTTCTCAGGTGTTTCCTTCATAGTTTTGTGGCCTCGTAGCCCCTCAAGTTTCTTGTGTGAAGAAGTGAAAATCTTGGTGCAATCGTGGCACTTTAGGAAAAATAAGGCAGCTTGAAGTGTGCAAGATTTTGGTAATCCCCTTTTTCCTTTAAGCTAACAATAAATAAAAAAATGAGAGCTGACTGTTTCCAGCTCAGGATGTCACTGTTTTACAGATGTTACCAGATGTAACTCGTACGATTCTTCTCTTAAGTAAATAGTAGTATTTGCATTTACAGAGGTAGTTAAATGATATGCTCTTGGTCAAACCACAAGTGACAGGCCTGAAGAACAGATCCTGACTGAGCTCCACTAAGCCAGTGGAGCTCACTAAGTTTCTGTTTCAATTGACTATGTTTGTTTATGTGTTTTGCAGTTAGCAGTTGTTAGTTTTAAAAATCTAACACTTTTCTTTGTTGGTGGTCTTTCCATCTCAGTTTTCAAAAGATTTATTCTGCATGAAGCATCCTTATATTTTTCCTGTAAATTCATTGGTCCATACACATCAGAAAATGCTCAGATTCTCTCCCAATGTTGTGCAAAATACATGTTTCTTCAGGATAGTTTCAGGATTAAAAGTTGTCCAATTCACTCATGTTCACCGTGCCTCTGTTATTTTCTGCTCCTCTCCCCTGTGAATCTCCATACAACTAAGTGTAAATCTCCACTGTATATTCTTGCCATGAATTTGCCTGTTTTAATCTTATCATTTTAAATAGTTTAAACATTACAGGGAACTGACAGAAAGAGCCATTTTTCCTCTAATAATTTGTAAATAATACTGTTAGAATGAAGAAGCTGTAACTTGTAAAGCAGTCCTCTTCCTTGCAACATGCTCAAACTTCTGCCTTACCCATCTCATCCTGAAATCAGCTTTGGAAAATATGCACAATTTTTCCATAAAGGAGATAAAATTTAAGCATCTTTAAATTTAGCAAGAAATCTCATTTCAAGAAATTAGCCTAGGCACAAGTCTGAGTACCTAAGTAGATGCCAAATGATACTTCTTAGCAATGGTGCAACCAATTAAAGGGCAACTATATCAAAACAAGCAAGAGGTTACTTAGGAGAAGGTATGGGAACTTCCATTTATCTATAGTGCAGACAGGTTTTCATGAGAGCCAGTCTCTCTGTGTGATACAAGCTGGTGTAAGTTTGTATCTTCTATTTCATATCCTTGAAATTGGAGGTTTTTACTTTTTCTAAGATACTAGAGTATATCTGTAAATTTACATATGATAATGTTTCCTCAAGAAGGCAATTTTCATGGGAGTTTCGTTTAAACTACAGGATAAACGCAGCTTGAAATTTGTTCAATTGAAAAGGTGTTTGTAGCTAGAATGTGCTAAAATGAGTTTTTTTCCTATTCCCTCATGTATGAATGACTTGCTCTCTCACTTTCAACATGTTGCTGAAGTTTCATGTACTTGTGTCTCATTACAAAACAATAACAGCTTACTTTGAGATTGTTGAGCTTCATTAATTTGTTGATAAAAACTCTTTAAATTTGTACATGAAAAAAGGCATTGTATAACAGAATGTATCATTATGTTTAGCCGGGATCTGATAATAAAGGGTTGTCAAGGGTCTGTTTCCATGGTTTAGATCAGGCTTAACAGTGCTTGTTCTGGAGCAGAGTACGCATGCTTAGTCTCTTAAACTTTTTACAGCATGCAGCTCCAGTTTCTTCTCATTCTTCCCATGAAGAACAGGGACTGCATAGAGATAAAAACAGAAGACAGTAGGATGCTCCCTACGTACTGTAGAATGCCGGTTGCTTTAAGCATCTGGAAAGTTGTTTATCTTCAGAGCTCATCAGAATATACTGAAGTGCCAATTCAAACAGATCTTCTGCACTAAGAGACTGCAAGTAGCTACACCTAATTTCAGGCCCAGATCTGAAAAAGGAAATGAAATGAAACCTCTCAGGCCCCTTCTGCTGCAATTATGGAACTAAATATATCCAAATTTTATCCATAGCCCCTGACACCTGCTCCATTCCTGTCCTCAAGCCTTTCAACAACTTCTGTTTGCTTAGAAACACTTTTTTGGTACTACTTAAGCAGCAGTCATTGAAGCTACCAGGAGCAGGAGGCAAAGTGATGCCTCAGTGCTGAATGAAACTGCTTCTATCCTCTTTTTCCCCTGATGCTGCTGGCCTTATCCAGACGCTTGGCTTTTCTTGTGCTTCTTTTTCAATCTGTTTCCTGGGCAGCAGCAGCAACCAGAAAAGACTGAAATCCAGGTAGTAAGCATTAAGATTGGGATGGAAGAGATGTCAGCATTAGTGCTGCTGTTGTTAGTACCACCAAACACCAAGACATCCTTTGCAGAGTTAATGTAAGCAGTCCCATATATATGTCTGACCTTATAGGAAATACATCTTTTTTGAAATCAGACAAGGTGGTTCTGGAAGAGAGGCTCAGACTGTCATAGAAAAGAACCCTCAGAGAAGAGGGAGGAGGAAGTTAGGTGAGACACATCCACGTTGGTAGTCAGATAGACAATGAATAATGAAAGCACTCTGTAACTCTAGCAAGAAAATTTGTTGAAATGCAGAGGAAAATTGAGATGTTTGTAAAAGAACAACAAAATGGAGTAGCTCTACACATCTGGTATGTAACATGAAACCAGATGCCACAGGGATAATGGCAATTAATGGGAAATACAGTAATATTCACAGCCGGAATGGGAGTACAAGTTGTTCAAGAAAGCTAGAAATGAAAGTACAGGTGGTGTACATTAATGATACTGGAGATTCTGAGAAAATAAAAAAATGATTGCATGAATGAAATAGCATTATTTTGAGTCAAAATAACATAAAGACCATAAAAGGAGTTATACAAAGGGAGTGGATGGTAGCCTCCTATGGATTTTAGGTGTAGAGTTGTGCTGGATGTAAATAACAATGGAGAAATGTGTTTTTATGGGAGACATCTATTTATTGGATACAAATCAGAGAAACTGCTGGACTTCTTAACTCAGTATTTACTAGATCACCAAGATGTAATGTTGGTTTAAGACTTCAGGATTGTAATAAGTGTTGATGATACTAGAGAAGAAATCATCACCAAAACCAACTTCAGCTGTAGTGACCACAAATTGAGTACACATATTTAAATAAAAAAACTATGCTAAACAAGTAAAGTTTTCAATTTCAAAGTAGTAAACTGAAAAATTAAGAATATTAGGTAACAAGTAAATTGGACAGAAGGACTCAGAGATTTGTGTATAGAGGATGCAGGGAATTTATTTAAATCAAAAGTCCAAAATGATGAGGTCTTTGCATCCCAAACAAAGAGGGAAAAATTTAAGGAAGAGTTACAAACCTAACTGGCTGTGTATCTGCATCCCAAAGGGAATTAGCAGCAGCCTTAAAAATTGGTCAAGAAAGAGAAGTGTTTCTGGGAGGCAGAAATTACAGGAATAAAATGAGAGTTGTGAAAACTCATGCTGAATTAGACCTTCCAAAGGAAATCAAAACAAATAGTACAACATTCTATAGCCACAGATATAAAAAGATAGGCAAAAGAAGTGGAACTGGATCGCCAGGCTGCAGGGATACACAATCAATGGGGTTGACACCAGGGAGGGGGCAGGAACCTGAAAATGGGAGGGCAGAACCATCTCTTTCAGCAAGAGCCCTCTCTTATGTCAGCTTAAGCCAATTGTGAAACCACATGCTAAGCTAAAGCTCAACCTGTACTTGACCGTTGTCACAGGAAAAGAAAGAAGAGCTGCTTTTCTTAAACGGTCATTTTTCAAAATCTGGTGGATGTATTCTGGTGGCCTGTACTGCCTGGATGAAAATTATACCTTAAGTTTGTGCTCTATTTGCACTGCTGTTAAACTGCACAAGTTTCAGGACTTCCTTCTCAGAAAAGCCAGCTCTGAGGAACTCGAGAGCCTTGTGAGTACTTCTGTCTCTCATCCAGCTTCTGCACCAAAGGCTGGAAAAACAAGGAGAGTTGTCTTTAAAAAAAAAAAAAAAAGCCTACCCTTTATAGGGACAAATCTCCCATAACATCAGATGCCAGGATTGAAGGTTCCTTCTAAAATGTGCCATCTTCGAGAACTCCCACTCTTCACAAGCAAGTATGTAAGGCTCATATGCTATCAGTTTAGCAACGGTGATATGCAGCAGCCTCTTTTTCACTGGAAGAATTAATCAATAAAAATAGTTAAGGAAATGAGTAGTGGGTTGGAAAGTCCCCTGCGAAAGCTTTAGATTTTTTTCTGGACGTGCTGGCAGACACAGTCTAGAGCTGTACTGCAATGCTGAGTGCTCAGAGCTCAGACACAAGCAGGACTAGGAATTGCAAATCTTTGCCTCAGGTGCCAAAGTGGTAAAATTAAGATGGAAAGCTTAAGTAAAAGGGCTAAGACATTGCTGGGAAAGGTAATATAAAATATTTATGGGATTACTTGTGACTATATCAAATATGTTGAGGGAAAGGACTTTGAAAAGCATTGCTTATCAATCCTAGTAAGGAATGATGCTTCTGTGGTTCTCGACAGTCAGGATGTTAGAGAAAATGTGTATAGGAAAGTGTAAATATGTTATCAGTATCTTTTTTTTTTTTTTTTAAAAACAAGGACAGCACAAGTGGTAATGCTTCCTGTGTCTAAAATTAACATTGATTATTATCACACCATTCATACAATGGAAAATTAAAGTGGCATCTCTTTTGTGACCACACAACTCTATTCACAAAGAACTTATATTTTTATCTCTTGTTTTCCAGTTGTGGTCACTTGTATGTAATGACATTTAAAAGAACAGTAAAAAGGTGTAAATTCAAGAGGCTTCAATTTGCTGATGACAAACAACTTTTTATTTTCTTCTCACTTGGTTTGCTTAAATTTGCAATTCCTTTTTTGATAGCTGTGAGAGTGTAGATCAGGGGTGAGAAAGACTGCTGACGTGTCATCCAGACAAGGCAAAGGTAACTTGCTCATTCAGGAACCAACTACAGGAATGGAAGGAGTGTATTATCCCTTTTGACTGAAGGTGTAAGGCTGTGTTTGGGAAATTAATTTGCAGCCTGAGGTTTAATTATTCCCAGCTGTAATTAAAAGAACAGGTAGTACCTATTGCCAAGTTACATTTTTTCCCCACCTTCTTGCGGCAAGAGGTTGCTACTGTTTCTTTTGGATAAATGTTTTGCTCACTTTGGGATACTTTGTGCTTTTCATATAGCTGCATCTTAAATACTGAAGAAATTGTAGCTGGTGCAGAATTTGGCAACTTGTGTATTAAGTAAGGTACTGGTCTATTAGTATCTTGAAATGGTGTTCCCTGGTATGACTGCCAGCTCTGCGAGGACTGCCTCCTCCCTGCCAGGTACTGCAGGTTCAGTAACCACACTGACGGGACAGTGGCTGTTAATTGCTGGGGTCTCAGGATGTTAGAAACTGAAATTTACTTTCCACGTAGTTCAGAGCAGTCGGAGTTTCTTGATTTCTGAAGATGTTCTATAACCAGCAAAAAAAGTGGACAAAAGCGTTGAGTTTGGAACTGCCGCGGTAGGTATGTTGACGCAGTTTATGGTGAAAAGGGTGATGTTAGCGTCAGGAGAACTGTCCCGTTGGATCAGCTGTTTGGTGTGTTACTAATTACTTTTTAAGAGTTTATCAAGTGTGACCCACCCAAACAGTGTCATTCTACCAAACTCATGAAATTACTATGTACTGTCCTAACACCTTTATGTTCTAAGCTGTCGCCTGAATGTCTGCCTAGCTCTCATAATACTGCGATACTTTATCCGAATCTCTTTGCCTGCTAGTTCTTTATGTTGTTGTCACTTCATGGGAGGGTTTTTTTTTAATTCATATGCAAATAATACAGTTCTTATTGTAATGATGATTCGCCATGGTAAGTTTTACAGATGCCTGTGATAGAAAAGCTTGATCAGCATTTTCTGTAGGCTTTGAGTAAATGCAGTGGACAAAAATCAGAAAACTGAAGCAAGTAGCAGCTCTTTCCTTGTGGGGCGACTGATGCCCTTATGGCTGGAGTGAGTAAACAGTTTATGAAACAGCAGAACCTTTCCAGTTTGAAGCCTTGTGTACTAAAGGCATAACAGCCATAATTAGTTTATCTTAATATGCCAGGCACCTCAGTCATCCCTCACGGAAGAGCAACAGTCTCTGTTGAAGGAACTGACTGGATTGCTATGAGTTTGTAGCTACCTGAGCTCTACAAATTTGTGTCAGACCCTTAAATGTTGTAATTCAATGCCAGTCGGAAGGAAAACAGATTTGATACCTATAATGAAACTAGGCCTAATGGAATTATCCCAGTTCCTCGAAAATCAAAGCTGCTGCTGATCTCAATATTGCTTTTATATGATCTCATCCACGCTTTCAGAAATACTCCACATAGGAATAAATCTCGTAATTTGAAATAAAATTATATAGAACAATGTATTTATAACATTTCTATATGGAATTCGTGTTCTCTCTGACCTACATAAACATATTCTTTTAACGAATATGTATAGTTTTTATGTTTTGAAGCATCATTAATTCAGCACTCTTTGCAGCCTGTTATTCTTTCTAATTATACGGCTGATAGATATTCCAGCGTTATGACCCTGAGAATTGTGCTGCAAAGCACAAAACTGCTTTTTAAAATTCACTTTCTGTTATGTTTTACCCAAAGGATTCCTCTCCTTTACTAAGAAGGAGCTGTGAAGGAATTACATAGTCTCCTGAAACCAAGTGCTGTAGAGAACCATTTAAAGACATCTTGATTCTATTAGGATTTGTAAGCCAGAGGACAAACTTGGCTACCTTGGTAGTTAAAACATTTTTAGTGTTGTGGATGAAGCTTTTTTATTACTACATATTGGACTTATCCTGCTACAGCTTATTATCCAGGAATACAACATATTAGTCCTGCAGTGCTGGAGGTTACTGAGCAGTTAGAAAGTCTCACGTCCCCATTTGCAAAAATATGCTGTGGTTCACCAAAGAGGAAAAAGAGGAATGAGACAAGACTGGTGTCCGAAGTACTCCAGGGAGATGTGTTACGGTTTTGACTACACTGCACACGAGGGTGTTTTGGTGCTAATGGGACTTTGTAACTGAATCTGTATGAGCTGTAGTTCCTTATTGTCTAGGTTCATTCAAATACTTGATCACTCAAACTACCAAGTCACTTATTTATCCTCACCCAAGCCCGTACAAGAAATCTCATCTGTGCTGTGTATGTCTTTTTCTAGGGTCTCTGTAAGCATGTGTATGAGATGCTAACACCTGCCATTTTTGCTAAAGTCACTGCAGCTGAAGTTTCTCTAAGAAAAATATTGTTCAACAGCTGAAGTTAAATGCTGTACAATTCTTGAAGCCCTTTCTTCTCTGCTATAGAAAGTTTTAGAAAATACTGCTTTGCTGGATGCCTTCTATTCCTAGAGTTTGTAGTATTAGTAATATGTACTAGTATAACAGTACGTTGTTGTGATTTTTAAGCTTTCATTCAGAAACGGACTGTTTCTGTGGTTGAGGGATATTCTTCAAGCTTTGCCTTGATTCAAGGCCTGTACTGAAAATGAAGCTGCAATTTGAACTGTTGCCATCTTGCCCAGTTATCTTCCCAAAATCAGACATTTCTATTCAAGGTCTGAAGGAGATGTGCCTTTGCATACTATTCTTTGTTGTGTGTTGACAAAAGTATTAGAATGGCCAGTAAATGCAACAAGACAACCTCATCAGGAATGCTTCAAAGGTTCATGATATTTGGCATCAGAAGAATTCAGTCATGGCAATTCTCAGTAGCTTTTTGGCTCTGCAGTCATCGCTGCCTTCCATAAGACATTTCAGTCCTCTGGATCCATTTGTATCTCAGAGTTGGAGTCATTCATTATCACTATGTCCTTGGCATCAGCTTATAAGAACTCTGCGTCCCAGCTGAACTGCAAACAGAATGGAGACCATGAATGAATCAGAAGTACTCCAGAGGCAGCTCTACTGACATATAACTGTTCTGTAGCCATCTATTTAAAAAAAGGCAAACCCATCTTTCTTTGTGTTGTTTTTTTTAAGACTGCAAACAGAGCAAATAATGTTGATATTGATCTTCAGATTATATCCACCATTATCCCTTAAGAATTGAACCTGCTGGTCTTGGTACCACTCCAGTCTGTGATGATCATGATCCACATTCAGTGAAAGGCTTCAGCATAAACAGAAGAAAAAAAAAAAAATCCTCCTCTTTTTGTCCAATTCAGAGTTAATCCTAAATCTTTTTTCACTAGATTTTCTACACTATTGCCATTTCAGTAATATTGGTAATATTCAGTCTGTTTTAAAGTCTGCTTACCTCTTGTGAGCTGCTATACAGCTCAGTTCAGGCTACGGAACCTGCCCAAATGGAGAGATAAATAGGCAGTTTCCCCCCACTGAGTTGCTGTTGCCTCAGCTACACTACTACCACTGTCTGAAATACCTGAGCTAACTTAAGTGAGCTGTGTTTATGTAGTGACTCTGGCGTTAGCTAGCATGTTAAAAGATGAACCATCTTGGGTTGTGCAGCAAGGACGTGCTTTGCTTGCCTATTAGAACATGTCAGGACCTCCGACATTGTGAACTGAAGACATGCAGCTTGCTGAAGAAGCTAAGCCTGTAGCACTGACTGTTACCTAAACTGAAGCTGAGCCTCTGCGACTGACTGCAGCACTCCTGACAGAGAGGTTTGTGCATGTGCCACTAGCACCATTCACACAGCAGCCCATTTTCTTCTTGCCACCTCACCTGTCTTACAGCATGTTCTTCTGGTTTCCCTGGGGATAACAGCTCTCAAGAAGGGAAACAAATCAGTTTTGTAGAGCTCTTTAATCACAACCTTTGACTTTTGCTTGGTGATATTTGCTTTTTGTGGTCTATTAGAATCATTTCAGCAATTCTAAACTCTGTTGAGAACAGTAGCGTGCCATTACAGACATGTCTTCTTTCAGAAGAGCTGACAGTGACACCTGCACTTCTCCCATATGAAACAGTATACGTTTAGCTTGCAGAATTAAAAAATGCAGCTGTGATGCACGTATCACATCACCGGATATCTTTCTTGCTCGGGTTCTAACTTCATCCTTTTTCAGTTCCAGAAAACAGTCAGAAAGCCACAGTGCCTGTCACCCCACTTCCTGACCAGCACCCCTGTCTCACACATGATACAGCACTGAAGGTTTGGCCAGTAGCATGTTTTTTTGTAAGGCATGGTGGCAAAGATTATTCAGCAAAAAATAAGTAATGGACTGCTATCTATATCTCATTGTCCTTGTCCTGGAGTTTTCACTTAAGAAGTAGAGATGAGCAACAAAGGATTTGATTGCAGAAGGTATGCTTTACGTGCTATTTGAGGCACCTCCAATTTCCATACCAGAGTAATGCCTATATAGATACTGTTACAGCGATATTCTTGGCTCTGGTCCTGAATCATCAGTGAGGATTGCAGGTTTACTATTAAAAGAATAAGTGTTTCTTTAGAATCAGAACAGATTACTCTAAAGGAAGTGAAAATGACCAGAGCTCCAAGCCAGCCCGTCTTTCCCAGCATACCAATAGCTAGAAAGAAGCAGAGGTCATGGATCATGTTCTGTCACTTCACTCTATCGATATTTTTCATGTTTCAGGCAGACATCCAAAATTGGATACTTTTCCATAAAGCAAAAGCAACAGAAACAAAGTGTCAATAATAATGCACCCATTATCAGTCGTTCCCGCACCTACAATTTTGATACTACAACTGGGAATCTGATGTTCATCTTTTCCTTTCTTCTACTCTTTATCTCCATTAAGTCATCAGAATATTTGTATTTCTTCACAGAATAAATGTATTTAGAGTATCTTTCGATTATCCTAAAGTGTCTAAAAAAACTGCCTAACTTTGTGGTATCATGTCTTGAAAGACAAGGAATAATTTAAGGTGCTAGTTTTTCTAGATATGATCAAGGCAGGATCCAAGTACTCTCTAAACTGGATCTGTCAGATTTTTGATATGCTGGTAGTCCAGTTAAAGCAAGCTTACTCTCTTAGTGTGTACAAGAAACACCTGTATAAATCCAGAGATAAATTCGCCCCACAGAAAGTCCATTGTGTTAAGTGCATTCTGCTGTCAGGTGGTGAACAATTGTGTCTGTTGAAACACACCTTTTCCTCATGGAATAGATGGTTCTTTCACATTTTTGATATGGGATATATGGCTTCAGTTGATATCCTGATAATAGCAAACTTCTGTCTATGGGTAACTTCAGCAAAACTCTAGCAATTGTTGGAGTGACTGAGGGGATGAACAGAGATCTCATCTCAGCAGTGGTTTTTTTATGCTCTAGTTTCTTCTGCTAGCGATAGAGATCTTAAGCTTTCACTGGCATAAATATTTCTAAGAGCTCGGTCATTGACTAGGATCAGAAAGAAGCTAGGTCATACATCAGTCACCCTCTTCTCACCTAAACCTGTAATGTGTAAGAAAAAGTTGTTCTGCCATCCCAGCTATCTGAAAGCAGTCATGGACCTTCTCATCATTGGGTCAATTTTCACCCGTTGTCTTAGCAAAACTTCATGCCTTTCAAGTGAGACCAGTATATTTTTTTTCCACCTGTAAAAAAATAACAAGAGCTTTTTAAATGTGATGTCTCACCCATACAACTCTCGGAGAGAAACAACCTCAGAAACCGGCGGTTTCTTCTCCAGGGCTGTGGAGACGGCATGGCTTTCGCATAACCCTGCAGGCAAAAGTGCTGTGCTGGCTACTGCCGAGCTGGGTTAAAAGGTTGAAGGCCTGAGCTGCTTCTCAGAGGCTACCTTCTCAGATCTGTCAGCAGGACTCCACGCGTAGTCGCTTCCTGGTCCCATTCTATTAAAATAATGTGTTGAGGGTTTTTTTTAAGAGGCAAAACAGTATTGTTCAAACTTTTTAGAACAAGGTCAAGAAGCAAATATAAATGCAGTTATTCTTACAGATTGGAGAAGGCATTACTAAGTAAGTATCCAGGAGAGTAAGTTCTTTGTCCAGCTGAGCTGCAGCCAATGCAAGCTATCTGACTACATCCTACATGTTTAGGTATGCATCTCCCTGCGCCCTTGACGTAAGCACTGAAGTACCTGATGAAGCTATTTCACTCTCCATCCTCAGAAACATTACAATATTAAATACATCTTTTCATCCTCACCAAGGTCATAAAACTTGTAAAGTTTTCAGCTTTTTAACAGGTAAAAATTTCTGTACTCCAGTAGTGCTAGTCCTTTCCCTTTTCAAGGCTTCAGTTTAAAAGTCCAGTATATTAGATGCGTGTGTTCAAAACATCAATATTAAATACCAGCATTGTCCATTTGTCCTGTTCTTCTCAAATTTTCTCAGTCCTGTATTCTTTCACGTGGAGCTCAATGAGTACTTTTTGGAGCAAGTGTTTTTGTTTTAGCCACAATTACAAATTCCTAACTAAGATTAAGTTAAGTTGTTTAGAAAGAAGATACAGGAAGAAGAAGAGAAAGCTATTTTACTGCAAATAAAGTCTGCTCAAGGAGTAGTAACAAGTGAATCAGGAAAAGTAGATTTCATGTCACTGCTACCCTCAAGAGTTTGCCAGTGTGATCCCAAGTCACCAGATTGTGATGGGTCTTTATTAAAAAAGATCTTGACAACAAACAGAAAGATATATTGGTATAATTAAAAGCAATCTTAATAGTTTACGTTAAGCTTCTGTAACTTTTCTTACTTCTTTAATAAAAGACCAAGTATTACAGCAATGTTATTAGCATAATAATTGCTATTGACATGATTAGCAGAATAGTTTTAACACATTAGATTATTTTTAAAAAATCATTCTCTGAAATTTGCAATATTAATATTCTTTTGTTTATAAACTAGAGCAGGTAGAAATTTGGATTATTTGGGAATTTGGAATTTTTACTATTTTAACTGCATTTGCAACTAAATTTGTAGATGGAAGGTAGATAGGAAATCTGTAGTATTCAGAGGTTGCTTTTCATCATCACTCCTGCACGATGCCGTCTTTCACACTGCCACAAATCGTTAGGACCTCATTTTATTCCTTCCTTGCAAGGTGATGAGAGGTGGGACAAGCCACCCGTATTGGGCAATAAGGCCAAAGTTTTCTTTTAGGACCTGTTGCACATCCTGATTTTGCCGCACCAGCGAAAGGTGAGAATTAAGGTCAAAAGACAGAAATAGTTGTTTTCCCTAACATAGAGCAATCCTTTGAGTTCATTTGAGAACTGCTGTTTTATGATCAGGGCTATTGTCTTTGTCTCCTCTCTTGCCAGTATCTATAAAATGTTTCTGAACTCTATTTGTAAGAGTTTTTTGCTATTGGGAATTAGCATAGCAAGGTTGTGTTTCTATATCTAATTATAATTGTGCTTGAGCCTCAAGATCTTCCTACAGAACGTTCTTGCTTACACCATTTCTGCGAGGCTACAAAAGGTTTATGATGAGGGCAGACCTTTGTCTTAATTATTCAGGACATGCATCCAACGAGCTCATTATATTGGTTACTCACAAGAAAAGTCAAAGAATAGCTGAAGCATCCTTGAAGGCATCTATTTCAACATCTGTCACGTAGCACAAAAGTATCTGTGTCATCATTTCCTTCTGGGAATACACTGTATTGTTCAAGTGATTTCAATAAACTTGTCACATGCCACCTTCCTTCTAAAACAGCTGCATGAATAGGCAGTATAACCTAATGTAATTTAACACAGAAGTCTTATGATTGGTCCAGTATTTGTGCATGTATTCTCAAAATCTGTTCTGGAAATGTTGAGAACATTATAAAGAATGAAAATGTTCAGCCAAAGTAATAGTAAATAGCAGTTATTAAAAACTGAGAAGCTGAGTGCAGAATAATAACATACTATTATATGTTTTTCTTATCCTATAAGCAATAATTTGGTCTTAGCACAGTCATTTAGGGGGAGGCGGGTGGGTCTTGACTTCCTGCTCTACCAATGGACATATAACCATGACAAACATATTTATTACTGCTCTTCGGAGTTGCACGCTGCTACAGCATTTATGGTATGTTCAACTCTGTAGAGGCTCCCTCTAAGTTTTGCAGGATAATAATGTATTTATATGTTTTTTTCAGACAAGAAGCCCTTCTTGCTGCCATTAGTGAAAAAGATGCGAATATTGCTCTGCTAGAACTTTCATCCTCTAAGAAGAAGACCCAAGATGAAGTGGCTGCACTGAAACGAGAGAAAGACCGTCTTGTGCAACAGCTCAAGCAGCAGGTGGGTAGAGGAAGTCTAGAAAAGAAACCGGTTAATAATCTCGTGTGAGATTATTATCTTGAATTATGGAACTAATGATATATAATCCTGTCGTATGTTGGGATAGGAAGTGCATAAATAACAATTTCAAACTAGCTACCAGCCATGAAGCCTGTAAAACATGGTGGGGAAAGAAGTCTCAATGTTGAGGGAAGTTTCTCTGTGTCGTCGCCTGAGTAGTAAACGTGTGAAAGAATGTATAGGAAACTGTGAATGAAAAGTACATTGGTTATTATCTTCTGCAGGCACAAATAATCACAGATTCAGGGAAATGCAGTTATACTTCTTTTGCTGGTCTGTATTTGCCTTGTTGGGGAAGAAGCATATGTGGAAGAAAATTCTCCTTGCAGTAAAGCTCAAATATGAATGTGTTACACCACACAGTCTCTACTGTGATTTCTAATCTGCAACAGGAGCACCACATGGGAATGCCAGCTACTAGAGTAGAATCTGGGAGGTCTCGTGCTTGTGAGGAGAATGGTCCTTTCTTCCTTCTATTTCTGACCTCTCCCATTTCTAAGATCTTTTTGTGTTGGCATAACAATCAGAAAAAGTGTTTCTATTCAAGTATTTAATATTGTGTTTCAGTATTGAATGCAGTATGAAAAATACATTGCCAATAAAACACAGAGGAAGCAAAGTCATCCCTGGCAGTAAGAGATTTAGGATCTTAAAAATCTGTGTAGATTGTTCACTTCAGCACTTCTGGTGGGTTTTTCTGAGTTATTCCCTTGCCACATTCCCTGTAATAGCACATATGCTCCTGCCAATCCAGTATCAACTTCTTCATTGCCACCAATTTCATTTTCATAAAGTTTTATGTGCAACATTTCATCTGTCAACCAGATGATTTCTGTTGCTGTCAAAGACAGTAAGATAAAACCAGATCTGCTTTCTGATGGGGGATTTCTCTGCTTCTTCCTTAGGAAACACAAATAGGTTACTGGCCTTGTGTTTTTAAGATAACAATTATCTAAGGTTTAATTTAAGAACAGTAATTTTGATTGTCATACCAGCTTCAAAATGAGGAAGAAGTATAGTTTACAGTCTTGTATTATTTACTTTTGAGCAACAGTTGTAATTACTTTCTGCAATTACAATTGACCTCCTACTAGAACAGGATTCAGAAGTGGTCACAGTGATGTAAAGTACTTATTTTCTTCATGTAATTGTCTGTAAATGTAGCAGCCTTAATATACGTTACCACTTATTCCAAGAGAAATTGGAACTTTATTGCCAGTTCTTGTTGTCCTAAGTTTAAATTCTAGCACTTTCATGCCCCTTGCCCTTCCCAGTTTCCTTCTGATTAGCCTTTGTGGGTAGATGGAACCATCTATGTATTTATGTATTAAGGTTATGATTATCTGTAATGACTTAGGTTTCAGTTAGGTGATTACGTTGTTGTAGTTCATATCATTAGTTTTCAGTGCTGATAATTCTTACAATATCATGTGCTGTTCCTAAAAAGACATGGCCATTTGCCTTAAGAATGCCCATTCTAAGTGCTTTTCTGTATAGGTGTGGGATACTTAATTTCCCAAATAAACTAGAACTGCAAAGGAGATTAATTTGAAATTGTTCTTGCTATGTAGTGAGACCGATTCTGAGCTGATGTTGGAACAATAGTCCTTTTTCAAAAAATTCATTGGAATATCCAAATGCCTTTGAAGTTTCTGGTTCCAAAACTGCCATCAGCTATAAAGACTCATCATAGTTGAAGATTGTTTAAGACGGTCATCTTAAAAACAAAATTAAGAAAGCAGAAAGTAATCTCAACACATCTGTGCTATGAGTAGTATAAATACAAGCTATATGTAAGTAGTATAAATATGAAATCACAGATAATGGGGCTGCAAGGTATTCTCCAGTGCATCCCCAATCCCCAAGGCAGAATATATGTTTATATATAAACAATCTAAACTATATTTAAACCATACCTGAGAAATATTTATTTGACTTAATAGAGATTTGACACATCCTCCCTAAAATCTATCCTACATCTTAAGGATGTGTCATCTTTTATCCTTTTTTGTGTGCACCTTTCAACACATTGAAAGAAAAGCTCCTCAAAGTTACTTATCATGGGACAGTACTACTCACCACCTCTATAAGTTACAGGGGATCTGACATCACATTCATTTTTTTTTCAGTACCAATAGTTTTGATGTGTACTTTTTCTGCATCAATTCAAATCATGCCAACTTTGACAGCTCCAGAAATAGGAGATGGGTCAGAAGAGACAGCTATGAGATTTTACAGGATCCTCATTACTGATATAGTCAAAGGGAATCTCATTTTTCCACATGCTTTGCAAATAATCTGTATACTTGGCCCTTGTGGCCCTCTTCAGTTATTACAGGTCACCAGCCTCATATTTTCCAACACAACGACTGTGCTGCTTCATCAATTTAAGCTTTCTCTACATGGACCCTTTTCAACATCTTGAGAACAAAGGTCCATCTGTGTTTGCCAGCTCCACAGGACTATATAGCATTTCAGGAACTTCCTAAAAGTTTAGCTGTAATTCCTAAATTTGCAGTAGAAATTGTGAATGAAAAAATCTTTCAGACTTGCAGATGTATTGAACACAGCTGTTCAAGAAAGGCAAGTGATGCTAGTTAATCAAGATCTTCTGGAAGACTTTGAAAAGCAATTGTGGAATCTAAAAAGTTTATTCAACCCTTCAAATTCAGAGCTGGGATCCTAACCTCAGTAATTCCTTCCTTCTGCCTTTACCATTGTTTCAGAGCTGTTGAGCTCCCTGATAAGTATTTGGTATTTCAGTCCATCACACTTCTAGGAAATGCTTGGACTTTGTGGTGGGAAAGCAGCTCTTTTGGTTGGCTGGCAGGCACAGCTGACTAAAAGGTTCTCGTTTCCATGTACATAGAATGCAAATAGAAATGCTGAGCAATATCAGAAGGGGGTTGTGTGGTAGGTACCATAGGCCTGATTTCTGCACCTCACTGCAAACTGGAAAGAGCCTCTGACAGAAATAATGCTTTAGGAAATCATATTTTTGCCGCGCTGCAATAGTGAGTCTGAATGGATCCAAGTGTGTATGATGGGATTCATACTATGCCTTTTCATTGCTTGTGCTGGTTATCATTGAGTTGCTACACTGTTAGCAGACTGACTTACTGTTCTTAGAGTGCAGAAAGATACAACTCTCTCAAAACAAAAACTCCTTCTACTGATGAGCCTCAATTTATTTCTTGAAAAAAAAAATCAAACTTCTTCAGCCCCACAATTTCGGGTGATTTTTATTTATTTAAAAATATTGGTGAAGACACATAGATTAATCAAGGAAAGGTTGTACAGATTCTGGAGGACTCTGCGGTTATTCCTTGCTTTAAGTCTCCTTTGTCCCTTCCCAACACTGCGTCACGTTCCTGGTCGCTCGCATGGGAAGGGTATTACTGCGAAAAAGAGGGAAGGAGTCCTGCCAAAGACATTTTGGTTCTTTAATTTCTTTAAGTATGTGTATTAAAGTTTGGATGAAGAGAGGCATTTCGGAAAGAGGATATGGCATCAATGTTGTTTTAATTTAGAGTTTCTAGGCTCTGAATTGCAGGAATGTGCCTCAATATAGAGACCATTTCCTAATGAGGCACTCGGCATTGACCAGGCTTTCCAGTAAATGGAGCTGCCTGTTTCATATTGGTTGTCAGTTTGTATGAGGGATTTCCTCTATCATCGGAAAGGCAGGCCAATTGCAGGGTGAGGGTCACCAGCTAATGTGGTCCCAATTTACTTCCTCCCAGAGTACTTTGTCTCCATGAGTAGTTCATGGAGAAGCAGTGGTTGGGGGGCTGCTTCACCAGAGGGGGCCGGGGGCTGATGCAAGAAAACAGAGCTGAAGGTTGTCTAACAAAGTCCAGATGTAGTGTGGCGAGCGCCAGCCAGCGTGCTCGGATTATACGCCATACAGAAGCCCCCACGACATGTGTCATGCTGGAATTGACGGAGACCCAAGGAGCTTTGGCCTGCTTTGTGGCAGCACATCCACTGCTCATCTGTTAGAAAGTAGCATGTTTGCCATTTATTCCTTTCTTTGTCAAGCAAAGTTTTAACAATCAGGATATATTTCTTGTAACAGGGCGAAGTGCTACTCTGCAGCTTTGAGTTGTAAAGGGAAGGCATATCTGAATGGGCTGAGGTTTTCCTGTCTGTGGGCTTTGAGTCTTAAACGCTTGGGGTTTTCTACTAGGAGCTGTTTGGAGCAAAGATTGTCATTTTCTGTGTTTGTACAGTGTCTAGCACAGTGGGGTCTGACTTGACCAACGTCTCTAGGCACTACTATGCCGTAAATATTAAGTAATAGCGGTGAAATTTTTAGGAGGCTCTGAACTGTATCAGTGTCTGTTCTCTGAGAGCTTGGAGTATCATTCCATTGAATTGTTTGTGAATCACTGTATTCACTTGTATTATTATATGTTTCATAATTATTCCCAGTTCTTTTATAATATACTGTAGCAGAAGTTACCAGGAACTAGCTTGATTCAGTGTTATTGATGATCTCAAAATTTTCATTTTAAATGGTGTGACTCCAGGATAGGTTAATACTGGGCAGGTATGTTTTTATTATGCTGCATTTTCCTAAATAAAAGTAATTTTCAGATCAGTTCCTCAGTCTTCTAAGAACATGTTGAGTTTTGATCCTACACTTTAGCATGCTTGCAGAACCACCCAGCTAAGCTTTCTCCACATATTTCATAAACATACATTTTCTTCTGTCACACAGATTGTTAATGAAAAATACTGAGTAATACTGGGCTCAGGACAGAGCCTCATAACCCACTTGATTTATTCAGTTATACCTGTAATCTGTTCTTAAAGACTATTAGTGAAGGAGACCTTCAGTCTTGGGAAGTGTTTTCTATGGCTCATCTGTCTTTATCATTATAATGTCATTGTGCATCTGTAGTATCCCTTACTGCAATTCAAGCTCATTACTACTTTTTCCATCTCTTATGGGCATAGAAAAAAAAAAAAAAAAAAAAAAAGACTATTTCTCTGAGCTTTTTAGCAGCCCTTTTGATTTACACAAAGGTATCTCCTCTGTGTTATTCTCTAAACTGGGCAGTCTCAGTTCTTCCATTTTTCATGTGTCTTGTTTTCTAGATATTTGATCATTCCAGCTGTTCTTTCTTAGGTTTTATTTGATTTGTCTTTTTTCTTTCTCCAAGTGTGGCATCCGAAACTGGACAAAGCTCAAAAGGAGGCCTTTCCTTAGCTGAACTTGTTCATGAGCATGTCATGTGAGACAGTGTCAGAAACCTTAATGGAGTCTTCCAAAACCTCACCAGTTCCCACAGGTTCCCAAAAATAACCATTAATAGCTTTCATTATAGTAGATAAACTCTTTCCTTGTATAGCATAGTCAGAACTAGAAAATTTGAAGACATCTGATTTTTTTTGAGTATCATCTCATTTGTTCTTTTCCTTTTCCAACCTAAAATTATATTCTCTGAGTACTGAAATACATTTTGTTAAGTCACCTGAGTAAAGTTTTTAGTGAAGACTGACACAGAAGAGGCATGAGCACTTTGAGCTTTGTTTTTTGATGGCTTTTACTTTTGACTGAGTAGAAGATCAACCTTTGTTTTCAGCTTCCTTTTCATTTGAATGTATATCTCTAATGTCTACTTTTTCTGCATTAATACTTCCTTCACCTTTCCTGTTCTTGCCATATACACTCTTGCTGTTCGCTTATGCTTAATTTAGTGAACAGAGCTCCTTTCTGTTTTAGTGAAGGGAGATAAGAAACCTCATGCTATTGAAAGTATGGGTTATGTAGTCAGCTTGCTTGCCATTCAGAGGAATCTTTAATACCTGTCGTTCCCTTCTACTTCTGTCTCCTCATCATGATCGTTCCTTCCTCTGGGGGCCAGCATGAATTGAGGAGCTGTTATTTACCATTCCCATAAATTGAGAGGAATTATTTGGTGATGACTAGTAGTATTAATAGTTAGCATTTATGCAATATTTAATATCTATTTCATCTAGCCATGCAACTCCCAAAGCTGTTTTCTCTATGCTACTTTGTGCTTCTTCCCTGCGAAGATTTTGGCTGACTTTCCTTATGAGGCCAAGGTATTGCAAGGATTTGTTTCTCAAGTAAATGTGGTTCATGGGATCATGAGGAAAAGGAAAGAATTTTAGATTCCAGAATAGCTTCTCCCCCCAAAAATGCTAGTTTTCCACTGTTACTTGTTTCCCTGGAAACCCCGCACACTGACACCTGACACTTCTCTGCTGCGAACTTTTCCAAAGTGAAGTTCCACTGGTTGGAGTCATTTCTCTTTGTAACAGGAGAATGTAAAACAGGTCAAAGGAGACTGACAGGCAAGCGTTTTCCTCTTACTGCCATGGAGCTGTATCGGCATGACCACACTTCTGGCAGTTTTTATTACCGCCCTGCCTGATGAAATAATACAGATTCTGTGAGGCCTGCAGTTAGTCTTTGCTTTGCCTTAGCTGCCCTGATTTGAAACCATGTCTAATGAGAGTGATTACCCTATTAGCAAACATATTTATCCTTCAGGTGACATGGATACAATCACTGCAGGTAATTGCTAAATGTAGTGCTATTTCTGTGACAGAACCACCGTTGTTCTCCAAGAGCATCTGAGAGGTCCCAGTGGTGCGATGGTGCCCACTGAAGTTTAATGAGTGGAGGTACCTCTCAAACCATTGTCAGAAGGGGATTTAGGAAGTCTAGGAAGATGTATTTAAGTTGTCTGACTGTGGTGGTATTGGCTTCTTTATAGCTGAGAAAACAAAGTAAAGGTTAATGTTTGAAAAGAGTGATGCGATTCAGGGCGCTTGGATCCATCTTTGTTTATTGATCTCTTCACCACAGTACCCACATGTTTGCATTAGCAAGAGTGGAAATAGATGCAAAAATGGGGAAAGAAAACCTACGTGGTAAGAAAGTTAAGAACAGACAGACGAGTTTGAAGGGCACTTGCATGTCAGAGGTTCCTGCATGTATTGCACAGAACAGAAGGTACTCTCTGAATTCTGGTATTCTCTGAATGCCAGCTTAACCTATTCAAAACAGCAACAGACAGATTAATGTACTTTGCCAGGAAATTTTCAAGGAATAGTGAAGCATTTTGAGAACTACTGTCACATGTAGTGGTCTTGGTACCTAAATATTGCAGTCGCAGCCTCATTTACACACTGCATGGTATGTAGAGTCAGTGTAAAGTCATCTTTTTTTCAGCTTCTTGTACCACCACTACCTGCAGGTCCAAATGCAGCTTTACAAAATTTGAATCTACTGGCTTTAATATACAAGGATGCCAAAATACATAGTTTTTATAGTATATTCTTAGCTGTACTGACAGCGTGGCTGGCATACATACGAGCAGGCAGAAGTGGGGGGAAGCACTCTGTACACTTCCTATTCAGGAAGCTATTGGACTAGAAACAGAAGAAACTTCTGGCTGAAGTGAATATATATCCACTAATTGGCTCTCATCAAGCGTTGCCAGCTGTCAAATTTAAGCATTGTGGCTTTTGTCGAAGGCCTGTAATCCACCCAGATTATCAATCACAGCGCTGCTTGCTTTTGCCAGGCTTTGCTCCTCAGTAATTGTTTCTGTCAAGGGGGGGATCTCTGCCAGGAGCAGACCCCAGCACCCTGACAGCAGCCGAGCAGGCACAGAAAGCGAGGCTTTGTCATGCCCTTGAACACCGCTTCCTGAAGCACAGCGCAAGAAGCCCTCGCAGATTAAAAGAAAGCACCTTCTCTTTGCCGTGTTCTCCAGACTTTTTTCCCATCATTTTTAATCATCGGTTACCACAGTAACAGCACTCAGTGCAGCGTCAGCAGTCTTTTCAGGGGCAGCATTTCATCTTCCCGTGGTATTACTTATACTCTCGTTCCGCTCTCCCTCCTCTTCCTTTTGCCTTTACACTTTGCCTCTTGTATTACCAAATAATAATGTATGTTCAAGTGAGCTCCTTGCTGTCACTGGCCTCATGGTGCCAGAGAAGGGAGCTGCCTGTTGGCCCTGCTGTAAACACCACGTCTCTGTCTGTTTGTGCCTTCACTCATGTCTCAGCCAGTAGCTTTTAGGGCATGGCAATGGCGGCTACGTAGTTTTGCTTGAAGGGGAAGGTACTTTGCCTCACTGAGAGACTGAGCTTTAAGATTTATAAAAGTACTTTGGAACTCAGATGACAATACAGTACTTGCTACCCTTGCTTTCTAGATGCTCGTAACATTTTAAAAAATACTGTGTGGACTAATATTTCCCAAGTTTGATCTCAGTTTTCAAAAACCCGTTCAATTCTATTAGAAATATTCCTCTGTTTATTGATTTCATTAAGAATTTCATATTATAGTTTTACAGCTTTTTAATTCACCAAAACGTTGCACAAATAAACGTAAACTAATTGGATAGTCGCTTGACAGCATCTACTGCCACATTTACAGTATCTCTCATTCAAGGACTATGAACTCCTATACTAAGTTATTTAAGCAACATTGTCCCTGACTAGAAAATCAGGATTTCTGGACAAGTCTAGGTTAGCAGTTGAGAGACCCTGTATCCCATTTCCATAAGTGACAACCAGTCTGCTGGCGTTTGATATCAGTTAAAATTGTTAAGCCTACACTGGGAGGACCAGGCTTGTTAGTCGTATTAAAGTTAAGAACACTGGGCAAGCTTGGGTTTCTCCAGAAGACTGCACTAGAAAATCTAATTCTGGGCCTAAAAAATAATAGTTCCTTTGCCTGTGAATAGTATTTCTGGACATTGGTGCAATGTAAATAGAGTCACTATCGTTTCACGTCACAGTTGTACCATATGGTGCTGTTCAGTAGATATCATGGCACAAGCCACTGATCTGATAGGCACTGTTTTTCAGTTAACCTTTAGTTAACTGAATAGTTTAGAATATATTAGAACAGGTCTTTTTAATACATACATCCAACAGAGCATTTATGTATTTATTTCTATGAGACTTCTGACCTCCAGATTTTATGTTGAGAACAGTTAATCTTCCTCAGTTTCTGACAGTCTTTGTGTTAGCTGATGACTTCATGAGATAGATGCAGAAGCTCAGAAAGAGTGGTTCAGAAGAGCTCAAGCTTGCCAATAGTTGTTCGTTCAAGGAAAAAAATTATGGGTGCATCTTCTTTTGCTTAACTTCTCCAGTTTGTGGGGTAGTTGGGAAGGACCCGTACACGACCACTCTGTTTGTTGTCCAGCGGCAGGATGTGCCTCAGGGGCAAAATATTTGAGACTTTCCGACAATCAGTTCTTGTGGCTGGGTTGGTTTGGCATCGCTCTTTTGGTATTTGAACTGATGATGTTTGAAGGCTGACCGGAAAATACAGTGAGTTTATGATTACATTTAAATCTTGTCATTTAGACATATTGTTTAGGGAACTCTGAAGTTTTGGTGACAGAGAAGATTCCACTTAAACATGTAAATAATCTTGATGGGATAAACCCATGAATGTATTTTTTGTGAAGAAACATGAATTTCACACCAAAATTTCATACACAGGAAGATTTTGAATGGCTTGTTTGAACTCAGTAAAAATGCTATGATTTTCCAAGATGAGTGTGTAACCATCCTGACTGATATTTCATTGATTGGATGCAGCTTTTTCTATATTAAATTATTCCTGTTCGTTTGGGCTGCTTTACCTGGCACTGGCAATTGTCTAGAAGACACGTGTCCCTTTACCTCATCTCCACTCAAAATGTGCTAACTTGGTACATTATGCTTACCTGTTCCTACATTTATTGGCATTATTCCCCAGGGAACACACAACACACTGAACAGTTTCACACTAAAGCTATAAAGTAAGACTTTATTTGTGGTTACTTCTCTTTGGATGAAAAGCCTAACAAACCTGTGACTTTAACAACTATCTTACGTAAAAAGCAATTTGCGTATTGATAGCCGGTAGAAAGGTAGTGGCAGAAAACTGAAAAGCATTTTACCAGCTTTAGTATTGGTTTTAATTTGGGTAAGATCTGTAACTGGCGAGGTGATACGTGATGCAAGGTGTGTTCCAAAAACGTGTAAGGAGAAGGTGAAGTCAGAGATATGAGGTGACTGATTGGTTTCATAAACTAAATATGTAGAAGGTTTCAAGTAGATTACAGATTAACAGTTGTATGACTTAATATGTCAGTGATGTGTTCTTTACTTGAAGGAGGAATGATGGAAAGAATTGTGCACCTAGAAATATGTAATGAAAATTAATGATCTGTAACATAGAATATATGGCATGTTTGGGATTTGACTGTGTTATTTTGGGAGTAACATAATAAATCAGTGCTTTTTTTGCTTGAGAAGAGAAAAATATGTAGTCTGCAATAGAGAATTTTAATCCCCACCATCTTAAAAATTGATAATGGAAAAATTAAGTCTTAACTGTACAGAATGAACTTCAGCTTCAGTAAATAGTGAGCTGTTGATGAACAGTGGTCTCAGGTATTTCTGAGCTTATGCACTGAAATACCTCTCAGTCTGCAGATTTTTTTCTCATCCACTGTATTAAGCTCCTTAGAATTCTGAAAATAGTTTCCCTTTTTGAAACAATCTGATTGAGCCTAGTCCAGTACACCGTATCTCAGGCTAATGAATAGGTAATGCAGGGGAAAATAGAAGTTTCGTTTTGCAGTTGGAAATCTAAGATATATGCTGTCAGTTAGGACTAGTTTCTTGATACTAATCCTTCACTAATTTACATACCAAGTTGTGGAAATTGATAGGATAGTATATCAGGTTTATCGAAAGGAGACATAGATTTATGAAATTAGGCATCAGTTACTTATGATAGCTTCTGCAAATGGACGGGTGCTGATGTCTGCAGATTCCCCTCAGTTCTGTTAAATTCGTGGTGTTATGTTCTAAAGAATCCAAGTCTTTAAAAAATTACTATTCATGTTTTGGTGCTGAATAAATTATGCATTTTACTCCTTAATAAGTACATGCTGTTTTCTACACCCCTTTTCTAAGATGAAAAAATATTCATGACCGAAGAAAAGGTGTGTAGTTTTTCCCTAGAGGTAGTGTTTTTGCCACTTGACATTTGTGAATGTGTGTAGGGAGGGGATGGAGATCTTTCTGCTGGCTGCTAACTTGGGAAGCTGTGAGGAGTCTGGTAAGAGCTGCCAACTCCGAAAGATAAAGAAGAGAACGTAGATACTGATGAAGATCCTGCTTCCAGTCCTTCCCTTGAATGCGGGTCTGCAGACGATGCTGTCAAATACAAAGTAGTAATTTTGGCAGATCATCTTTAGGGCAGTTGTGTTCTGCTGTCTCTGAGCGGACCTGTATTGAACGCAAAATAAAGGAACGGTTACTGTCTGCCCTTCTTTGCCTTAAATGTGGTACCAAAGGTTTGAGTCTTTTCAGTACCAAGAAATGCTTTTAGGGATTAGTCCAAGATTGTGCATAAAGACAAAATAAGTCTCAAACTTGAAAAGATTGCTGTCTGATTTTACTTGGAATAATCAAACATTCATCATGTGGATATCAGATCAGTTTGCTGGTCAAGCGCCCTCAGTTTCAAATATGAGTAAATTTACCTTTGCAATTTGTTGCACAGTTTTAGGTTGTCAGTAGTATAGTGACTATTAGTCTCTCAACTTCCGTAAAGCTTTAGTCTCCAAATATATATTACACTCTGATCACAGTACTGGTGCCGGGGGAAGTAATGGTCTTTTATCTTGAATACAGCCCTGGTTAAGGGGTAGTCATTTTATTACGGGTTTTGTTCTCTTTATTTGAGCACAACTTTACAGTCGCAGAACTTAGTCTTTTGTTCTCTTTCTTTCTGTTTACCACCAATTCCTGTCTGTCTTAGTGTGAATACAAATATTTCCTGTAGTTGAGTAAACAAAAAATAAATGGAGCTTTCACAGCTGACCCCGGCCAAGTTCTTCTTAGGATCTGAACACCCTAGGTATCGCTTGTTTTTACAGTGGATTTTTATTTGGTTGGGGGAAACTAAACTTTTTTAAACATTAAATTTCACTGTTGTACCACACTTAATCCTTTTAGTAGTTTAAGAAATTACTCTTCTTTCTTTTTTCACATTAACCTGAAACGTAACTGTCATTTCTGATACCAAGCCAGTGTGCTCTCCATCTCCAAAACACTAGTAGATATAACCTTGGCTTCGCCTCCTTTATTACAGCTAGCAACCCAAACTTCTGCCAACTGCTGACATTAATGGTGTTGAAAAAATCGTAAAAGCAATATAGTGATCCTTAAGAACACACACATACATAAGTTGTCTGAAACTTGGAAGACTACATGTGTCTATTTACTCTGTGGAAGTAATAAGTACTGTACCTTCTCATTCTAGGTTTTTTCTCCTTTTTTTTAAGGGCAAATATATTTATTTATTTATACACGCAGATCTTCATTTTGTGCACCTTTCAAGTCTCTTCCATATCTCATAGAGAGACAGGCAGGATACAAGTATGTTCTTCTGGACTGGAAAAAGAAGGATTCACAGATTTGGTGGGAAGGATCCACAGATTGGGAAGTGCAGACTAAGACTAGTTCCTTATTGTCCATCTCTATCTTTTTCATCACTATCAGATGATGAAAAGATTTCTTGATGACTCTTCTTCCTCTCTTCCCCCTTTCCCAATTACCCAAACTAGCTAGTCCTTCTCCATTGTCAGACAGCAATCTGTTTTATGATACAAAGAGGGCTTAAAAAATATGAAGGCTTCCTTGTTTCCTCCTAGGTCTTCTAGTTGCAAATAAATCAGCTGAGGTTGCCCCTGTCTTTCTATTCATTCATCTCTGCTTCTTCCTCTGCTTTTTCAGGGCTCTTTAACATGTGGCATCACCTATCTAAGTTTAATGACTTTGCAGTAAAAGGATTGTTAAGGAAAAAACACCGGAGGTGTGACTGGCTGTTTTTTCATCTTGTTCCAGAGATCTTTTTCTTTTGGTGGTTCTATAGCAGAGATGGAATTTTTAAAGTTTTTTTCCTAAGCTTTACAGCGTGCTTTATGGTGCCCATTGGGTGGGCCTCTACTCATATGTAATGGCATAATATAATGTAAATCACAGAAAGACAACAGATTAGGAATAGAGCAGGCAATGACGGGAATACTGTCTGAAATGCAGACACTTCAGAGACATTCATCTGACCAGACAGGCACATCTCTACACGTTGTGTGCCATGAATTCTGTAGAAAGGCAGAGAACTTCTTTCCTTGGTAAGAATAATTTTGGCACAAACACAGTAGAAAACCTGAATGTTTCTTCAGTCTTTCCAGCTAGTACTGTTATCTAAGCTTTGATGCAAACTTAATAGGAAAAATCAACCTCTGCAGGAAGAAAAAGAAAAAAGCAAGCATTGGTTTATTGTGATCCTCCTTGCTTGTGTACTGCGTGTAAGAGCGGGGCAAATGGACAGGAATCATCTGTCCAGCTCTGTACTGCACATGTGCTGCTGTGTGCTCGGGCAGGAATCCTGCCTCTGTGGACCAAACACAGGGACAGTGTGGATGGACAGGAATCCTGTGTCTGCAGACCACACGCACAGATGGTGTGGACAGACAGGAATGTAATGTCTGTGTGTTTGTATGGATCTTATGAGGCAGGGCTCTTCTACGTGGATGTCAACCCTAATAATCGGCCATACAGAGAAAATTCTTAGCTTTAATTTAGTTTAGGATAGCAAAGCTCTGTTGGTTGTCAAAGGAAATGCCCTTTCAACTCTTCCCTCCAGCAGTTACAGTTGAGGATTTTGCCTAGATTCAAAGATGAAAGTGAGGCAGAAAAAGAATAATATTGGTTTTCTTTTTCTTTTATATGCAACAGCTTTTAAAATTAATTTCAGACCAAGCATAAATAGCCTTGAGGTTTCGTTGTGTTTTTTGGTTGGTTTTTTTTTTTTCTAAAGTTGCTATCAACACTGTTTATATCATGTAGACACAGACACATTCATGTATACACCCAGAGCTGGGTTCTGGGCAGTTACAGACAGTCTGTGTTGAGATGATACTGAGCAGCTCACATCACTTTAGCATCTAGGAATTTGTATCTGTACATAACTACTTTTTTTGCCAAGAACAGCATGTATGGGGGGAGTTGCTATTAACAGCTCTTTGAAGCTGCAAGCAAATTCAGTTGAAGTGGTGAGTCATATAACAATAAAAATATGTAAGGCTAAAAGAGCTGTGGTAAAAACACTGCTATATACCTTCCAAAAATAAAAATACCTGGATAAAGGAATGCTTTTACTATATTTTTTGTAAAGACACAGTCACAATAGACAAAGATTTGAAAACTTCCAAATTACATCAACTAAGAAAGACGTATGTAGATACACATGAGCGGATGGCCTACAAATGATTTTGTCGAAGCAGGGGATCATGACTAGGTTTTAAGATTTTACAGTAGGATGCATCTTGTATATAAATTCCTAGATGAGATTTTGCCGATCAGTTTTCGTAGGGTATCACTGGACTGAGAAACTTTCTGATTTCAGACTAGGAGAAAGACTAAGAGACAAAAGCAGAGTGACTAAGGTAGTTGTGTTATACAGGCAGCTTTGTGAAGTTGAGCATATGCAGGTGGATTTATTTTGGAAAGGAGAACCAAATAGAATAACGAAGGAAAGAGGGACAGAGTAAGGTAGACGAGAGTAAGATGAGCAGGGTGTGGAGTGAAGCTGAAGTGAAAAGGGAAGGAGAAATTTCAAGTAAATAGTCACAACAAAACAGAAGGAGTCCCATCAACTGTATCAAACAAAGCTTGTTCTATTTTTGGTAGAAATACTTGCCTGTTCTATGGGATACGATATAGGTAATTTAGTGGTTTTGCCTTCAGGTATTTACAGATTTTGTAAGATTAATCTTATCTCTGGTGCTTAATGTTGGTGATTAAATTGCACAAGTTTGAAGTAATCACAAGATCGTTATAATGTTGGAATGCATTTCCAACCTTAGCATAACCTGAGATATCTTTTACATTTTGCTTTGTAAAACACATGTATCACCAACCTATCGAAGTTTTTAGGGAGTCTTTATGCTCCAAATTACATTTCAGCTTGTTTTTCTTACTGCTTTTTTGTCTTTGTTTTTCTCTCAATTGATAAAATACAAGATGAAATTTTTATCTTGGACCCACAAACACACTGGGAGAGGGGAAAAATGAGCAAGGGGGGAAGTACAATCAGGAGTTTTCAACAGTTTGAGTAATGAGGACCATGACAAAGACTGGTATTTCCTTTCACGTTGTTGTAGAAGTAGCATTTCACTTTTTTGCTCAAATGAGTTGTCCTCAGTGGTATGTATCAAAGTAGGTTAAAGAGACTGAATAAACTGTATATATTAAACGTTCAGCAGACACATGAACTAAGCATGAGAGGCTTGCTGCTGTTCACTTGAGAATTTGTAGCAATTCGGCCTCCCAGAATCTTAAAGAAAGGCATGGAGCAAGGTATCAGAAAACTCCATGCCTATGCAACATTTAATGCAAGGATATATTGAGAGACTACATCCAAACTCTTACAACTTGAACAAAACATGCTAGTTTGGACCAGCTTTTATCCTAAAGTCCTCCAAAAAAAAGAGTTTAAATGACAGTGCTATCCATCTGCTTAGCTGAGCTGTAGTTCCCACCAAATAACTTTTCAATTTATTGACCATTTTCAATCAAATTTGACAGAGGGAAAGAAGTCTCAAAAACTGTGTAACTTATAGGAACTTAATTAACATCCACAGCTGGGTAGAGGCGAAAAAAGCCCGAAGTAGTGCTCCCACACAGGGAAAGGCAAGAAGAATTGAGCCGTGATATATTTTGTTTGGCTGTAGCATACACATATGGCTGGCCATTCAGAACGTACATACTTTCAGACTGGTCCCAGCTGACTCTTGCCTGGAGACACCATGGGGGAGGCAGGCTGGAGAAAGAGATTATTATAGGGTTGAAGGCCATGCTTAGAAGATGTAGAATACAAATCCAAAGCACGCAGATTTCATTAGCCAGCATAAAATGGGTAATAAAGTGGACTCCTATGCTCTTCAAGGGTAGCCATGCTGTCTGCAAAAGAAATCAGCTCTTAACTGATGAAAGAAGTAATGAAGACGGCACAATAGATAGAGAGTGGATGTAGCAGCGTGATTTAGCAAAAACCAGTTGCTGTTAAGCTGATTGAAATAAATGAGTCTTTTTGGCTTTCAGGGCATGTGGCAGAAAGGATACTGATCTTATATTCTCTGGCAGGAAATTCTGCAGTAAGGCCCTTCTCTGCCGTGCCGTGGAACTGAGATCAGACGTGCCCTAACAAACTGCACAACAGGGCAGGCTCATAACACAAAAACTACTTACCTGCTTACTTTAAACCTGGAGTATAGAGGTTTTATATGCTCCCTACTGGAAGGTGAATATAACTAGTTCTCTTATTTCATCTTAAGAATTAAAACAGCAGCTCATTTTGCTTCCTGTTGCTGTCTTCAGATCAATTTCAGTAAATAATTTTTTGGGTTTTGTGTAGTTTGAAGGATCCAGGATTCTTTGAGGCTGTTGTCACAGGATACCATTTGTCCTTTTGATCTTGCCTGGAAGGTTTTTTTGAGGCATAGGCCACCCAGTCAGTATAAATTAGGTTTACAATATGGTGGTAAACGTTCTCGGAGTCCAGCCCTTGCTCATACATCTTTGAGATACAGGAAAAAACACCTTACTGAGCTTTCTGCTGAAGACCCTTACATGCAGTGGGAAAGATGCCAAAGAACTAACATACTTGGTTACTTGGTTTGCTTCCGAGTAGTTAGCCATGAGAGAAGGAAGGATTTTTTACTTTTTTTTTTATTATTAGTTTCCTTTTAAATCTGGGACTGGGCAGATTCTAGCTCTTGTGAAAGAAATAAGAGAAAGGCAGTTTCATTACCACTGATCAGTCAGTCTTAAACACAGCTTGAGATAGCTCTAACGAGAGTACAAGAGAGCTAAAGGATATAATGTTCGTGTCGTATAACACAATTACGAATCCCAGACACAAGATCTGATTTGGGTTGTCTTTTGTGTTGCTAGTTTTCTCTATACAGGATTCAGAGCAATAGATTTCAATAAACTTTCTCGTCAGGCAGACCTGTAGTTAGTTATTTGTCCATCTCCTAAGGAACTAATAAAGCTCCAAGAAATGCATTCCTGTACATGAAAAATTTCTGTTCAAAGTTAGTTTTTTAAATCCGTCCACATATATCTACATATGTCAAGCCTCAGAGAGAACTCCGTATCTAAATAATCTGCCTCCTTTAGTTTAGTTCAAAGGTTTTTGAATATGAATTCTCCAGAATGAAATTTCTCTATAATTATCACATGTGGGGAGATGACCAGAAAAATGAAATCACTAAACACAGAAATTAAGTGGGCTGATGAAGTCTTTCACTTCGTAATGTAACGTTGTTGTAACATTGCCAGCAGTTGATGCAGGAGCCGGTATCTCAGGTAGAATCTGTGTTAAATCCTGCAGGCTTTGACAAACCCCAGCAGCTGCCCGCTGCACGTGCTCACAAAAACACAGGCTCCAGGATGTACAGAACTGTCGTAACGGGAATGGTTTTCATATGTGTGCAGCTGAACATTGTGTTTGTTTGCTGCTAGTAGAGGAATCTCGGTTGCTAATCTTAAACGTAGCCAAAAGAAAAGCCAAACCTAACTAACAATGTTAAACACTACCAAAAAAAAATGACAACTCAGCGTTTACCATCTCTTTACAAATTCGAAAAATGTGTCCCGGATCATTAAATATCATGAAGGGGAAGGGGACATAGAGTAAAATACTGGAAACAATCTTTCAGAGACCTTGTGCTCAAGGTGGGTATACACTCAAAGCAGGTGTATATTCAAGGTAGGTATAGATATACCCAAGGTAGTTACTCAGGGCATCACATTCTAATAACAGGCAAGGAGGGATTATTCTCTCTGTGTTTCTGACAGCCAGATTCCAGCAGGGAGTTGGTTGGATATTTACAGGGAGTATGGCTCACTGCGTGTTTTCAGCAAGTAGAAAAGGACTATCTGAAAGTCTTTGCAAGAACATAATTTTCAGAGATACTGAATTTGGCTCACAACTTAGGGAAAAAAAAAAAATTCACCTGAGTTTCTTCATTATATTTCTATGTTGTTACTGGTGAAAAGGTTTCTAAACTGTTGCATTTGCATCTGTGTGCTTCCAGTGAAACGTTCAACTCAGACTGAAATGGGATGACTCCTTTAACTCACTGACACAGTCTCCACCATGTATCCATTTGTCACAAGTACAGTTATTATATTAATGTTTACTTAATGTGGGACTTCTTAAACCTTACATTAAAGGATTAATAAAGCTTGTTTAGACTGGTTAGCAAAGCCAGAAACTACCCTACTCAAAGATTTTACAAAAAATGAGAAAGTAGTCACTGATGTCATGGTTTCCGTTGCATTGCATGGTGGAGAAAGATTTGATGCAAACTCTTTGAGTCAGTTACTGCAATGTGAGTATGAAGCAGACTAGAATAATATAGCGAACACGCAGCTTATGAGCTAGTACGTGCTGTTTATTAGGGATCTTGTCTAGAGATACAGAAGTGTGCTATTCCTACAAATAAAATTTGGTTTCAAAAACTTGTTACCAGACTAGCTATCCTGCAGAAGTGCTTAAGAAAGGTATGTATTCTCATTATAACATACAACTTAGTGCAAGCTTTCAAATAAAAACATTCTCTAAAATATATTATAAACGATGTCTGTAGTTAAATCTGTGGGTTTCAAATTTATACGTGGAATTCCACTATAAAGAGCTTGTCAGACCTGGGCAGGACTCTTCTAGCTTTTACCAGCTGTGTTCCAGAATATGTCTCTGACTTTTCCCTACACTTTGTGGATCAACATCAGTTCTGGTTTTTCTCATGTAATAATTTAACTGTGATAAAATCTATTAATTTGGTCTTTAGGGTGGAGGTGCACAAGCAAGCTACCAGTGTAGTCTGCAGTGAACATAAAATAACTTACTCTTAGGAACCTACAGGTTAGAGTGTGCTTTGATGCAGTACATCCATGAAGGAGGACCTTAGTGATTCTTAAACAAAATTCACCATGGCTACAGTTTTGGCAGCTAAAATATTATACCAGGGCTGTTTGGAATGAAAGTTTTCAGGTGTTGGCTGCATTAGAAATAGTCTACTCCATAGTAATTTCCTTGTTAAGCCAAACATTTAGTGATTATAGAATACAGGCAGAAGTAAACTATATGATAACCAGAAAAAGCATAGTGAAAATATAATGAAAACCCTGCAGGACCACAAAACAGCAAAAGAAAAGAGAGCACATTTCAAAGAAGTGCTGATGCTGGTCATTCACATTTATGACTAAAACAAGTTTATCTCATATTTTCCCCTGGTGCTTATTTCTTTGAATATAACTGCCTGCTGTAGCAAGGGATAGGGCAGAGGCCAGGGTTAAATAATGACGAGAAGCAAGAAGGGCATTAAGAATAAGTGTATCAGAGAGGCAAAAGAACAACTGCAAAAGTTCTGGGGGGAAAAAAAGGGAGGGTGGGCAAGATCTGATAGTACTGGAGTATAGTCTAATATATAACCAGAGGAAGTTGGGGTTTTTTTAGATACAATACCCTTGCAAATGTTATGCTTTAGACCTGCGGTTCACAGGCTCTGGTCTGCAGACCTCTTGTGGCAAGTTCTCCACAGTCATTCCTGGCTTTCAGTTAGGAGCTTGAGAGTGTGCGATGGCTCTTTAGTAATTTTGAGGATTGACACTAGTCTAAAGGGTTTGGGACTGTTCTTTTACACGGTGATTATTGGGAGACTAAAAAGTGTTGTGAAGGGCTTTGACAAGGTGTGGGGTTTTGCGGGGGGCGGTGATCAGAGGGCAAGGAATAAGGTTACTAAATCTGTTCTGGCAAAAAAAAATAAGAAACCTTCTGGAAAAAAATCAAGAAACCTATGGAGTTTTGTCCTGTTTTTCTCATTCTAGCATTTTATCTGCATATGCATGAAGAAGGTACCTGTAATGGCGCATGGTATTTTTTAGGCAAAATTTGGATCTGACATCCGGTTCTTATCGTCACTAGTTCTGCGTACAAGCTCTGGAGGTTTTAGACAAAAGCACTCCTGACACAACCGATTTGTCTGCGCTGCTTATTTATTTTCTCACAGGACACAGTGGTTAAACCACTTTGTTTTTCATACTTTCTAGAGTGATGTAGAAATGTTTGCCCTAGGATCTGAGCCATAACCTCATAAGGTGGGAGCGGATTGTATAATAGCACCATGACAAAGCAGTTCAGGACTGCAGGATGTTGGAGTGGTTCCCCACAGTAAATGGTTTGGTTTTAAGTCATTGCAACAGCCATATGCTCTAGAAATTTCCATCCTTTTGAAGATTTTTTTTCTTGAGAGGAGCAATAGGAGAGAAACTGACTTCATGTATTTCCAGTTATTTTAAAGATGTGCAATTAGAAGTGCATCAGTTAGTATTCCAGTCCTAAGCAGAAGCTTTTCATTTCCATGTTTGACACAGAGAATCAGAAAAATGTAATTATATTATATATTTGCAACACTGCTTGGAATTTTAATTTTTAGTGGTATCCATCAGGAAATAAACTGCTTTTCTTCTCTCTCTTGATTTTTGCCTAATTCCAATAATATATGTATAAATAAGTTCCTCTAGTGAAATCACAATACTGATTTCGGTGTTTTCTTGCCAAGACTTGTATATCACAAACGTGCACTCTTAGATTAACAGCAGAAGCAGTGTAAGGTCAGGTTGGATTAAAGGGGGACATAGAAAATATCTTTCTAGGTTAACTGATCCTGTATGATCGTCATCATCGGGATGCTGCAGAGATTGTTCTGTGTTAAAATGTTCAAAGGGCTGTAATGGAGCTAAGCAGCTAAACCATATTTAGCAACTAGGAGGAATTTTGGAACTTAACTCCCTCTTCTTTTGGAAACTCCAGCCTTGATAGCTATAAAATTATCTGAAGATGAAAAGCCCAAATAAAAATTGCAGCATATTTTAGATTGGAGTGGACCTCTGCGTCCAACCACTTGCTGAGAGCATTTTTAACTAGAGCAGCTTGCTTAACACCTTCTCCAGTCACATTTTCAGTATCCGCAAGGATGAAGATGCCACAGCCTCTTGGCAGCCTGTTCTGGTGTTTGATCAGCCTTTTTACGAAATGAATTTTCCTGATGTCTAGCAAGAATTTTCTGTGTTCCGACTTACATCCATCGTCTCTTGTCCTCTCCCCTCCAGGAAGAGTGTGGCTTCATCTTCTCTGTTTCCTCCTGTAAAGAAGCCTCCTCTTTTTCAGGCTAAACCAGCCCAGTTCTCTCAACCTCTTCTCATACCTCCTGCCAAGTATTAGTGGGAGGTTATTCTACTTGAAGTTAAGTGACAGCAGTATGCAACCTCTTCAGTTCCACTTCAGAATTTTCTGTGAGGGATACTGTGCTATAAATGTTTAGATCTTTATATTCTTCTCTTCCTCTATTAGTGCTGACATAGGTTTTTTTCATGCAATATCAGAAAACATGCTGCCTCTCTCAAGGAAGAGCTAGTTTTTCTCTCAGAAAAGTTTATGTACTGTACTAATATTCTGCTAAACTTCTGGTTTTTAATAGATTTTTTCCACATACACACTGAAAGTCATGGAAGAAGTTATTATTTATTATCGAAACCAAAAATTTCCAAGGAAATATGAAATCATTTAAAATCAGTAGCTGTCATTGCAAAGAAGAAATTGTTGCCAACCTTAAATATAATAATAAATATGGAGAAAGCGCCTTTACAATAAGCTGGTTGTTTAAGCATTAATGTAGCATGTTTCAAGTAGTGATTTATGAATGATGAGTCAGACTTGCAATTCAAAACTTGTTTGACAAAACAGAGCAAACAATATAAAGATTTTGTATGATTATATTGCTTAAGCTCAATTTACTATTAGCTTTTGTTAAATTAATCCAAAATAAAATCAAATCCAGATTCAAACCCTGGACCTTCTCTATAATGATCTGAGTACAGTCAAGTAGAATCTGCATTCTCTAGCCTTGAGATGCTTATTAAAATTAGAGTTTTCAGTGAGAAACCATGCAGTTATAAAGGGATTGAATCAACAGCTGGCATTTTTACAGTAAGCTTTGAGCTTTCATTTAAGACATTTAATTTTAGTGCATCTCTGATGATTTAATATGTCTAGCTGTACATAATTTACTGTGTATCTAACATAGGTCTGGCTAGCCTTTTTATTTTTTTGGAGTACAAGATTTTCACAAAGCTCAAAATGGGGCCTTTGTCTACTCTATGAGCTGGGAGGAGAAATGCTGTCACTCCATTTTGGGCCTGCTCCAGGTGTGAGGGCCCAATGACAGCGGCACCCAGATAACCTGAAGTGAAGCAGCTGACGCGGGGATGGCAGTTCACTTTGCAAGACCCTAGACCCAGCTGTTTCGTAGTCCCCTCTAGGCTACTCCTAGAGTGTTGTTGCTGCCCGAGGTCTTTGTAAGCCCTGCTGGGGAGGTGGGACGTTTTGCCCAAGTGAATTTCTTTCCTTGTTTGTGTGGGTGTGTTTGTAGGTGCTTGAGGACCTCATTTCAGGATAGTATGTTAAAAGGGCTTCATCTCACTAACACTGTCCTTTGCAGACACAGTCATGTACTATATTTTAATGTTCATTGCAATTGCTTACCTAGAATGGCAATGTTAAGGTAAGGTATTTCATTTATTCTTACACAATTTATTTTATATTTTCTGGTTTTAAAAATTATATATCCTCTGGAACTTGACATTTCCTGAGAAGTTGAAGAAAAGCTAAGAAACTTGTTTCATATTTTGTTAATTCTTTGCTTGGCTGTATGCAGTTTTTAATTTTATAAATCTTTATTATGTCACCTTTTCTTCCCAAAGACTTATTTATTAACTTTTTAATTTCCTCACAGGAAGGGTTTTCTATAATTCACATTTTTCTGACCAGTCTCAGAATTTTCCTACTCTTTGGTGTATCAATCGAAAACTGATTTGCATATTGAAACTGGATGGACTTCCTAAGTAATAACCTATTTTCAGCTTCTTTACTCTTTTTTTTTAAACTGATTTATTTTTTGGTTTTGTTTTTTGTTTTTTTTTTTAACTGACTTAGGGACATCTAACTGATGTTTTCATTGGATTGTTCTCCAAATTGGTGTTTGAACCTTAATCCCAAGGGTCTATAAGAAGAAATTAGTTTCTTTGTACACACATGTACAGCACAAGTTTTAGTAGGTACAAGTCAGATGATGCCACTTAATTGCAAAACTAATTTAGCCTCAAAGTGAAGTGGTTGGAATGCGTCTCCCAATTTTTACCAGTTCTCTACAGTAATACCTACTAATGTTTTATGCATGTGTCTTATTTTTTTCCATGTATGGATTTTGGATATATAGGATAGCATAAATACCCTATTCCCTTTAGTCCCTATGATCACATTAGAAGGTAGACTGAGATTCTTTTTTTTTTTTAATAGACTCAGAACCGTATGAAGCTGATGGCTGACAACTATGAGGATGACCACCTCAAATCCTCATCCCATTCCAACCAAACCAACCACAAGCCCTCCCCTGACCAGGTAATGTGTCTCTCTTTTTCACTTTTAAAGGAATTTTTACTATGGGGGCTGATTATTTTGAGTCGTATGTAATTTTCCCTGACATGCTTGCAGTACCTTGGGACAAAAATAGCATTCCAGAGTGCAGTTATAAACCAGAAATGGATGTTGCTGTTGTGTCGGCTTCATTGAAAACTCCTGAAATGTGAACAAACAGTTCCTGGAACCAAGCTGTTATTAAGTGGGTGCAGAAGAGGGGGCAGACAATGAAAGGGAAGAAAAAAACATTGCTCTCTTAAAATGCAAGACTGGAGTCCTGTCTGGCGTATTCAGATATTAGTAACTCAGGTTTACTGCTTGAGTGTGTGGAGTGTCCAGGACTGTTTCTTGTCTTCGGTAGCAGGAAATCATGCTCCAGGATCAGCTTTCTGATCTATGGATTGCATATGAGCAGTTCCCTTCATTTCCCATGAGGAGATCCTGGCCTCTGTGCCAAATGAGCACAGACTGCTCCCTCACAAACTCAATGGGCCGTGAACTGAAGGGAAATCAATTTGCCATCTCCAAGGCAGTGAGGAGTCTCCTGTGTCATTTACAAAGCACAGCCGTGTGCTTGATAACTATCAGAGAGATTGCCTGTCCCTTGGGTAGCACAGAAAATGCCAACATAATTGCATATCCCATGCTGTACTCTTATCCGTTTCAGTTTAATTAAAATATTAGCGATCCTTAATCACTGCCTTGACAAAGGGAAGGAATGTTTGGCACTCCTCTTTGCCCTCTGGCTTATCTAGAAATTGTTGAGATTTGAAAGAAGGCATCTCAATCTAGACCTTCAAGCACCAACCTAGTGATATGCAGAAATTATGAGTAAGGTACAAGAGGAAAATGGCAAAAAAACAATTACATATTCACCTTGCAGAAATAGATCTTTAAAAATCTCTTTTCATGTCTTTATCAGAAGACAATAAGGGGTATATACAGAGCAGAGAATTTCTTATTTGCAGAGCAACTTCCCTTTGCATCTTGTTTTAATACCCTCCTCCAAATGACAAATGAAGCACTGTAAATTGACTAGCTTGAATTTTCTGCAGTGTTTTTGGAAAATGTTGGTCTTACCTTCTTCGGGAAAGTGCAATTGTTAATACTGCAAATTAAATGGCTTTCCTAATCTTAATTTGGAGGAAATGTTAGAATATCTGTTGTTTCTACACTGCAGGCCTACAGAGAAATGAAGCCATTTCCAGAATGAAACTGTAGTACATGCTTGCGAATGAATGCAGCATAGCATTCACAGATGAAATGAAAAGATAAAATGTAAAGAAAAGATAAAATTTAAACGTTCAAGGAAATTCTTGCGAAGACCTTGCAGGGGAGGGCGATAGGGAGGAGGGGGCAGGAGGAGGTTCTGATTGCACTTTTTCATTTGCGTAGGGGCATTTTAAAAGCTGACAAAGCCTACAGGAGAGCAAAGCAAGCTGTACCTCAGGGTGGCTCAGAATATTGCATAAGGAATTAAACACTTTGTACTACTATTTGTACTTACATATGTGCTTTAAATACTAACCAACTCTTTATTTCATTCCCATGCTGCTCTGGGGCTTTCCTCCTATTGCCACCTCTGCACCGCTAGGATGAGGAGGAGGGTATTTGGGCATAACCAGTCAGATGCTTTTAGTTCAGCCATTTTGTTCAGAACGGTGAGAATCAACTTTTCTTGCCAGTACAAAAGTTTCCGACGGTCACTCTCACATCTCGCTCCCGTGTGCTTTGTGAAACCTGGGTGTGCTCCTTCCCCGCTGCTTGCATAGTCTCTGCATGAGGGTGTTTCACGTGTGTTTATGTGTAGTTTGTGATTTTCTTCTTCTAATCATCATGTCATTGTTTCATGATGTTGTGGGGAGAACTTTCCAGGGCATGTAATTGAGTTTCTATGCAAAGCAAACTCTTAATGCATACGAGAGAACAGGAAATGTCTCTCATATCATTTATCATTGACTTCATGGAGGAAATGTTTTCAGTCGGATTCTTTTTCAAAGCAGTTTGCACTGTAGCCAAATCTATGTATGCTTTTTCGATTCTGGTTAGTAAAGAATTTGCTCAGAGATAATGTTCCTCCTGAAGGCTTTAAGCATGTTGAGATCTGCTGCCGAGATTGCTGCCATGCATGCTGACCTAACTAGTCACAGATATTTATCGGCTCAGAATAGATGAGTCTTGATATGGACTAGGAATATAAATTTTCTGTAAATTTGAAGGCAAAGAGGAATATCCCCTTAACCTTTCCCCTCCCTTCCATCTCCCTCGTTCTCTCAAAACAATGGGGGAGAAATTGTAGCTATTTGTCATTTAAAGTACATTTTGTTTCTCTGTGTCTGCGTCCACAATTTTCTCTTTTCTGCCGTCAAATTGTCTCCATAACAACCCCCATTTCCAGAAGAGAAGGCAGTACACAGGACAGGGCTCTTCTCCTCATGCCTGTTCTCTAGCAAAGAAGAAAACATCCTTCACTGAGCCTTGATAGAGAGCTACAAAAGTTAAATATCTATTATTTGGCTACAGTACATAGGACTAATTTATGCCTTGTAGTATCAGTTTTAAAGCAAAATAAATTTATTTGAAGTACTTAAAGTATGGAGATGCAATGACAATATTATAAAAAATTATATTAATTTTTTTCTTTCTTCACTTATCCTTTTAAGAAAAATTATTTCACATGAGTTTATTTGCAGTTTTTCTCAGAATTTGATTTTTCCATATCGATTATTTGAAAGAAAACTCTTCTCAAAATTTCTGTGGAAATTTTTGATCCTTGCCTTTCTGAAAATTATTACTTTATATTAAATTTGCAAAACATTCATGAAAGAATGAGCTACTGTCTCATCTCTTTGCACTTGCTCAGTTAACTGCAGACTTACATGTCTGTCTGACTGTATAGATCAGATCCCTCTTCTCAAGTCAACCATCTGAAAAATTTAATCCAGCCATGGCAGTATCAAACTTGAATTTCATGCCTTGGGGTTTGAACTGAAAATACCTCTTCAGTGGAAAAATTGATAAAGTGCTTCATTAATTTACACTCACTGTTGATTTCACATTCTTTTTGAATCACGGCTCTTGCAATGGTTGTGTGTTAGTATATGAACTTTTAGAGACAATGCTTGTAAAGATCTGCTGATGCATGGCAATTAAACAGGAAAGATCAGGTAAGTGATGAAAAGGAAGAAGATGCTCACTATGAAGGTAGGAATAATTCTGATTTTCATTCTAGAGCAAACATGGATGTAGTGTAGAAAACACTGATAGAAAGATCTTTCTCTTTTCCTCTCCTATCTGCTGATACACTTATGAATGCAACTGGTTTCTCTTAGTTCACTGAATTAATGGGTGGTTCACATTGAATACAGTATCTCTCTCCACTTTGTCCTTGAGGCATTTTCCTCAGGAAAGCATATTACAGAATATCCTAGTCAAAATAATGAGGCAGCCAGCATCCTTGCCTTACATGCATCTCATCTGAGAAACATGTCAGCCTCAAGATTGTCTTGCATACATCAACAGGGAAAGTATAAGGGTGATTAATGCCTCCCAAGCCAGTTATTCCCAACAAACTACAATTTTTTTACCATGATATTTCATATACATTCAAAAAAAAAGTCTATTCTCTTTCTAAAAGTGAAGATGTTGTAAGTCACAGAGTCCCTAACCTGCGTGTTAAGTTAAATGTATGTATTACAATGATAAAAAAGTGACTAATAGCATAGGACTTGGCAATAACTTTGTTTTTCAAAGTTCCTTTAGGTCTGAGGATGTAATCACCTCTGGTCAATACTGAAGATAAAATGGAGGCCATCAAAATATGTACAATAGCAAGCTACATTATTTTTATGTTTTGGGGTTTAAGGGTTTTCCCCTCCAGCGTTCTGGAATTGACTGAATTTAATATTTAATTATGCCAGTTCTGTACATGACAGCATTATCAGATATAGCTCCCCTGAAATGGAGCACTGTTTCTAAACATATGCACCCTTCCTGTAGTTTCAGAGAACGGTAGTTTACATTTCAGTTTACAGTTCGATGTAAATACCATCTTTCATCCTGAAATAGTCTTTCCTAGCCTTTTTCTCTAGGCTTGTTTCCTTGCTGTCTGAATTTCTTATGACTCCTTTTATTCCCCAGATGGAGCTCTATCCTCCTCTATATCCAAGTGTATTCCAATGTGCTTTCTCAGAGGATGCACCTTTGTCTTTCTCAAATGCTAAAATGGTCTGGCCAATGGCTTAGTTAGTTATTATTCACTTGTATTAAAAATAATATGATTTTACACTTATGATATCTAATACATATGAAAGGACATGTGTGTATGTGTGTGTATATTTTTGTAAATATGTACCGTGTACATGCTATATGGGGGAAAGAAGAAGCAAAGCTTCCATACATAAACTTCCCAAGCTGCTCAGTTCATCTAGTTTTCTTCTGAAGCACAGCCATGCTACCTACCACATGAGAAAGTGTGGGTGTGGTTCAGAAATCTGCTTGTGTCACCTCTGCCCGTCAGAAATGAGGAGGACTGCTTTTGTTGAATGGGTGTAGTGGGCACAGGATGACAAAAAAAACTGCTGGAAGAGTGAAAGACAATCAAATTAAAGGACACAGGGAAAAGCAAGGACAGAAAAAACGTGCTAAGGGCAAGAACAGAGGAAGAGCAAAACTGAAACTCTGAGAACTGAGAGATTTATCCTGGTATATAATTTATACATACTGTATGTGTGTTTTCAAGCATGCATGCTGTTGCAGAGCATTTTTCTTCCCATCTTCCATGGCCCTGGCTTGCAGTAGGAGTTGGAGCCTAGTAGATGCTGTTGCTAGACAAGCTTTTTGAACTCATTCTCTGGAAGCATTTTCTATTAACGGTTGCCAACAAATCCTGAAGTCACGGATGTGCCTGCTAAGGAGCAAAACATTTTGTTTTGCTGTGCTTGAATTCCAGGAACAAAAGCTGAAAATGAATTTTGTGCTTATTAGAGTAACAGTGGAATGGTCAAAGAGCTAGTATTGAACTGGAATACATAAAAATGGGGATTTTTCAAGATTATGAAAATATTGACAAGTTCCTACTACCGTAAAAATATTGCAAGACAAAAAGCCTCTCATTGGTGAAGTTTTTCTTTAATACTTGAGTTTGACAAATTTTAACACAGAAGCAGTAAGTATTGCGAGTTGACAGCTGAAGACACTAGCATAATTTAACACGTCTCTTAAGATTTCAGAGGTGATGTCTGTGGGGGTAAGTCGTAACAGGAGAATATTTGAATAATTTTTAAGAACTGAAAAACAGTCAATTCAGGCAAATTCCATAGACTCCTTGTCAAAAACAGTATAAATTATAATATGCAGCATCACCAGACTACACGTATGCATTGTGTACCAAAGGCTACATTGTTGATGTTGTAATTTGACTTTGCCAAGAGTTTTTCGGCAGACAAGACTCATTTAAACCTAAGAACTGAAATAGAGGGAAAGTTATCAATATGAAGAATGTTTAATGAATTCAGTCTGAATTTTTTAACTATCGTTTTTAATCAAGAGCTCATAATATTCTAAAGAACATCTTTAATGAATATATTGTTTCTGAAAGCAGACTCATTCTAAACAGCCATTTGTGATTATTAAAGGGTAATGTAGCTTGAATGACATTTCCGTATTCTATTTATTAGGACAGAGGTATTAAAAGGATTAAAGTAAGAATGATAGAAACAGCCAAATCTCACAGAGAAGTTGATACTAGTAGACATGCAAAAACCAGCTCAATGCTCAAGGTTGTAAGCCACGTGTTTCTAACTTGTGTCTGCAGAGCAATTTTGTCTCACCCCTAGGAATGCCCAGGATGAGCATTTCCTTTTTGCTTGTTTCGGAGGGGGTGTTTATTTATTTCCGTCTTACAGCTAAAAGGACACTTAGAGGAAAGTGGCAGAAGTAGGCGACAGGCAACAGGTCGTAGTCTGAAGAACTGTGACTACTATGATGGTAGAGTAAGAGGGATAGAAATAATGACATTGAGGAAGATAGGGCAGGACATCTTGGGACGTAGTTTAACCTTTGCCACAGCTGTCAAACCCCATGAACTTCTCATTGAGATCACTACAGAACCAGAAGTGTCTATACTTTGGGAAGTTTGAGAAGAATATTGATTTTTTTTCTGCATTATTTGGTGCTTGGATTAATATACTGATTTCTTTTAGCAAAGTAAATATCTAATTCATGATGAGTTCCATTTTCAAATGATTACACAGGCATTCATTCACTGCATAAATGTGATCTTTCTCTCCATATGAGACCCATTTTATGCTTGCAGCATGTAGAGAGCTGCTGGTCCTACTGTCACACTTCTTTTAGGTTCTCAGTATTGTCACTTATTACACTGTGCCCTCATAAGCCTTTTAAATAAATTTATTTTCAATATGGTCTTTTTAATTGTCAGATCATGCGGAATGGTCAAAAACACCAAGCTTTCGTGCCTGACTCGTATTACAATGTAATTTAGTGGACACAGCACTAGACCACGATTCAGAAGATAAATTCTTTCCTGGCATTGTCTCCAGCCACTCACTTGTTCTCTTTCTCCCTGTCTCAAGTTCTGTAATTGTAAAATAAGCTGAAGTTTTTGTAAAGTGGAAGTTCTGCTTGGGAAAAGTGCTATATAAGTGCGAGGTAATATTATTACACAATATTCTAAAATAGTGTTGTTACAGTGATATGATGTTGATTCTAATACCTCATTTTGAATTTGTTCCCAAAAATTATGTTAGATTTGTATTTGACTCAATTTATTAATACTTCTTATTTTTCCTTCCAAGGTCCTATTCCTTCCCAAAAAAGGGAAAATAACCCATATGTTAAACATTTCAAGGAGCTGCCATTCCAGCATGCTGAACAAAGCTCTTTAGACCGCTGCCTCTTCTTCTTCATTGTCATCTTTTGTCCTTTGAAGGGTCATTCCTTCCCTTCTCTAAAAATCTACAAACTAATTGTGTAGTGTATAATAATCTGTTATAATACATCCGTTGCAGTTCTTCATTCGTATGTGTAAAAACACTGTGAAAGAATGTGTCTTATGATTGCCTTAGAGACATACCCTGTGCAAAATTTGAAGGCAGCTACATGAAATAATCTTACTTTACTTAAACATTATCACTTGGCCTGACTGAGAGATAAAATGCCAGATTTGTTCTGTCATATTGGTGACAGCCAGGGCTTCTCACTCCCACTTTCCAGATGGGCAACCCTTTAGTAAGAACCCTAATGTGGAGCACTCAAATAGGTGACGTAACTAATTAATTGTTATGAGGGCAGCACTTTGAATACAGTTGTCCCGGTTAATCACAGGACCTGCCTTCCATCCCTGCTTTTCTGGAGCCCTGCTTATGTGGGTGTCATCATTAATTATGAAACTGAAAGACTCCTGTGCCATCAAGCTCAGGCAAGGAGACAGAAAGAGTTCATGGACTGACAATTACTGCTCTGAGGAAGTACAATTCAAAATCCTGATTTAGCTGTCGTACAAGTACCTATTCTTTTCAAGCCTTGCCTTTCTTCAGAGAATAACCTTTTCTCCTTTGGCTGTAATAACTCTGAATAATGGAAAGCCTTTTGTAGTGACCTTCTCACTTCAGCATAAGTAACAATTGTGTTATGGTGGAGTGAACAACTTCAGTAATGCTGATATCAAACTTAATGTTTTGTTTTATAATTAATCTTCTACTATTCCAATTTGGAAACCGTGCCTTTCCACCTTCTGTCTTATTCTATATGCATACTGGCATGTAATCTTTTACCCAGTAAGTAAAGAGTACTGTTAGACTGCAATGGGCCAACCTAGAGAAAAATGCTGTCCTTAAAATGATGTTAACTTCTGCTCCTGGTCCTTTCCCTGTTTCTGGGAACAGTTCTTTTGCTAGCTTGTTTTTTTAAAACTCTACTATTTTGCTATCTTAATAACTATTTTATGTTTGAAGCTGTCCAAGAATGTTATATCTACCAGCACAAAAGAACTGATCTTGATACACTGTTCATCTTCTTTCTGATCCCAGAATGATAAGACTAAGATTTCCAGATGGAATTTTGTAATCTGCAGCTCTGGGATGAATTAAGCACTCACAATGGAGGTGTAACTGGGTTGTATCACTGTCTTTCTATTATTCTTACAGATCAAAGAAGTACACAAGTAGATACTTATATTCTAAAACATTCAAAACAGATGGCTGGTTTCTTTTTGTAGAGATTTGTGCTTTTCAGCAAAACAATTGCAGAAAGGCCATCATTCATTTCTACCAAATGAGATTATTCTAGGTCTGTGTCTTATTTTCTTTTTTGATTTGCAGCTGAATATGATCTTCTACTAGTGGCTTGGTCTTTGTAGCAAGTAGGAATTCTGTACTCAAACATTTTTGTTTCTGGCCACTTCCAGGAGAGGTATCACTTACAGATTGTGGGATAGTCTGTACTATCTCCCAGTTACTCTGCCATTTAGATTTCTTCTAGCGCTCGTCCACACCCCAGAATGCAACTATGCAAGGCCAGCAGCTTCTGCAAACTATGAATACACTGTTGGTGACCTAAAGAAGAGTGGAGCTGAGCTCTGGCACTCACAGGCAGGATAGAGACAGAAGTGGAATAGCTGGAGCCAGGCTGGGGTATCACTGCCAGCACCTTTTAGATGTAAGTTAGGAAGAAGGAAACTGGGGGCGGAGGGAGGAAGATGAGCAATATTAGAGTGGAGAAAGAATCAAGCCCAAACCTGCTTTCCAACATATTAACTATGAAAATAAGCTCGATAGAAATATGACTAAAATAAAAACTGATAAGGGCATGTAGCCAATCTAGACGCTGTATTTTCCTGGCTGATAAAGCTCATAATTACTGATGGAGATGTCAGGATTTACAGTTCCAACCCATAGTAGGCTCACCACAGGCAATCCAACTACATCTGTTTGTTTAATGCAACATATAGATAAGAATTACTATATATATATGTCTGTATAAATAGGTATATTTATTAACGGGATTTTGCGTTTGGATGTAGAGCAAACAACTCTAAAAAGAACTCCTGAAGACTTCTAAACCAGGCGTTTGGTGGCTTCATGTGGCTTTGCTTTGAAAGTGTCACATAGCAGGTAGAGAGCTAGAAGAGCAGAATGAAGACCCCATGTTAGAGAGGGATGAGACAAAGAGTCCTGTCACCTGCAGACAGGGAGGTTATAGTTCAGCTGAACAGGAAAAGCACTGATTGTGTTCTGTGGTAGACTATTTAAGAAATACCTTCTGTTTTCCATTAGCAATGTAACAGGCAGCAGGGAGGCAGAAGAATGCAGTCACTGATACACAAGCATTCTCATGGACACGCTCTCCCAGTGTATGTGCTGCAATGTTCTGCTTTCAAACAAAAGCATATTAGCCACTGTTTCCTTTTATCCCTTGTAATAGCAAGAAGCAATAGACAAAATACAGTACAGCAAGGAATGTGAGTGCTTTCTTGTTCACTGTTATATAGATAACAAGCGCTAGAAAGCTTGAATGGATTAAAAATATAAGCAGGTTATTCTTATTCTCAAGCTGCTATGTTCTTGTAGAGAAGGAATCAGCATAAAATATAATGGATTCTGTGAAATCAAAACTTGCTTAATTATACCTACAAAAGTTTGACCAGGAGGATGATATTTAAATCCATAGTGTCATGTACAAGCTGGAAACAGTGGTTAAGCTATTTTTACTTGCTGTGGGAATATTTTTTTTTCCTTTACGATATTGTAATTGTCCATATCATAAGTCTGACTACTCAGTTTCACAGCTTTCTATGATTTAATTTATTATTCAAATTTTTAACCTGGTAACTAACACAACTTACAGGAATGAAATTCTCGAATGAAAGAGATTTTAATATATTGAAGTGGAAGATTTTAGGTTCTCTGTAGATCTCACCCTACTTTGCCCATCCTGTTTTGCTCCAGAACTAAGCTGCTGGGTTGCTGGACTCCCAAGAAATCTTGAAGACAAAAGAAAATGTAGACAAATAAAAACAGCACTTGAAATTGTATGTTCTGATCTCATCTTGCAATTAAGCCACAAATTTCTCTTCTCTGGCTCAGCTAGGGAAGAGGCATGTGGACTGTTACAGAAGAGAGATGCAATGTGTGCACAGTGCAATTAGTTCTGTTTAGGGGTGAGGGTTTGGGTGAATGCTCTTGCTTTTGAAAGTAAGGGATTGATGGAACAGGTAAAATTCAAGCTATAGGTAGAGACCCCCTTCAGCTGTGCCGAGGTACCTCATTCCTGAACATTCCTATTCCCCAATGGTTGTTACAAGCTTCTCACAGTCCCGCCAGTGTACTTCAGTTCTGATCTACAGTAGTCCCTGCTATTCCACACATGGTTCCCCGCAAGCTTTTGCTCCACAGCCCATGTAAGCAAAAGTTGCCAGTGTCATGAAAAAGTACTTCTGGATTTGTTATGTAGAAAAATATTTTTGAACTACTCACTCATTTTCAGTGCTTTAGGAATCCTACCAACCCACTGCAATTCTTTGCTTCACCTACATTATGGGGAAAAGATTTTATTTAAACAGAGGGAACTAATGACAAAACTACTTTCCCTGTTTTGTGTTTTCTCTGTTCTTTTCTTCTGGTCTGGATTTTTCCCAAGGTGAAGAGAGTGAACTCTGGAAATCATTAATCCCTGGGATTTGTTCATGGTGTATAAAACTTTCAAAAAGAATTTGCTATATAAAAATGATTTCCTAATTGATTCTGTCAGAAATGAACTTAGTAAGACAGCTCTGTCAAAATAGCCAGAATCTCTTTCAGCTCCTCACACATGTTGTTTCGTTTTGGTTTATGAGGAGAAAATGATGAAGGTTAGATTTAAATCCGTTTTTTTGTCTTTAAAACAAATCTAAAGAAAACTCAGACCGTCCCTGAGCTTTTGTGTTGTGGTCTTCTGAAGAAACCAAGTATCTCTGTGCAGCAGTGAACTGAGCTGAACTGAACTGAGGTCAGGCTGTGTCTTTTTGAGAACTTTCTTCTGTTTCCATTTAAAATAATGAAGGGAAGACATCAGTGATAAATTGTTCTGAATTTGGGAAAGCTTTGCGTTTTCTGAGCCAAATTCATGCCTCATAAAACTCCATTGCGTTCAATGGTTACAAGATGATTGTAGTTGAACCCTTGCATTTGTTGCCAAACAAACACAAACGGTCTGAGCAAGGTGGCGTAATTCAATTTGCCGTGCAAATACTTCCAGACTATATCATTCGGTGTCTTAGTTTATTTCCATATCTCCCAATATAAGATATTTTGCTATATAGGCAAAATTTTCTTGTCTGGTAATATCTATAATAAAACCCAGATACAGGGAGGCATCTGAGGACCCACTATGATCCACTCCGTCTTTTGTTAGATTTGTCAGGTCCTCCTTGGAATAATTTCTTTTTAACAAACATATGTATTTACCCAGACTTTGAGCCCATCTTCTCCTGTGTAATGGCATTTTGGGAAGTAGGTTTTGTTGGGCAGCATAGTTGCATCTGTATGTAACAGAGTTTGAAAATAATTTCCCGCACTCATGCGAAAAATGTGATTGATAGGAGATAAAGGGCTACCTCCATTTAACTTGTTTTCCAAGCATATTTGTTATGTCCAGTCTGAAGTTTTGAGGGGGTTTTTGGTGGTGTTTTGGGGTTTTGGTTGGGGTTTTTTTTTCCGAATTCCTTATTTTTTTGTGCCTTTGCAGGATCTACAAAGAACACTCAAGTTCCATAGACCAGGCTAGCAAGCTAGAGCATTTCTTAAATTAGTTAATTCCTTACAAACTTTCAGATTCATTCCGTCTACACTTTTTTGTAACACTTTTGATGCAAAAACAGTGAAATTTTGACCTCATGTAATTTACTTTGACCCCGAGATTACTTGCCAATTCTATTTTATTTTCTTCTTGATATAGCTGTTCTTCCAGGGATTTTTCTCAAATATTTAAAGATTTATGGGTAAGTTGAGAAAAATCTGCTGACTTATTTGATTGCAAAATGAAGACCACTTATCTGCATTACTCTGCCTTTTAGCGTTCTGTAGTCAATATGTACATGCAGCATATGTGCAAGCAAGGTAGTCAGGCTAATAGGGGAGTATGACAGCAGTCATGCCAGTGCCAAGTGTATTGGCATTGCTGCATCAAGAAGATGCTATTTTCTCCTTTTTTTTGCTTGCACAGAGAAATCATAGGCATGTATCTGTAAGAAAAAGATTACCGCTGTTGATCCACAATCAACATGCATGTTGATGCATGATTCTGATGAGTAAGGCAAGTTGTGTAAGGAGATAACTTTTACAGGATCAACTGATGTAGCTGGAAAAACAGACAAGCTTTTAGGGGTGCATATAAGACTTTCTTCAAAATGGGAGCTGCAGATTTATGGCTAAGTAGAAATTTAGAAGGTATTCTCTGAAATTAACTAAGTACAGTTAATTACTTGGTTCTGCAAAAGAAAAGTGGTTGCTTCCTTCAGAGAAGAAGGGAATGTTAGCAGGGAGAAAGGTGACCAGGTCATTAGCCTTTCTGCCTGGAGAACCCATAATTTAAAGCTGGTGGTTGTGGTGAATGAATCCTATTACACATTGATTAAAACCATACTTTATTCCACAGACATCTATAGATAGTCAACATTGCATATGTCTCAGATCGACACTGCTGCACTTATACCACCCATTCACTGGTTTTCACATAACCACCTACGTGTTTTTGTATATTTACATTAGACACTGCTCAGACAAACTTCTAGACACCACAGTCTCTGTATGGGAGATGTATCCATCTTTCACAGTAAAAGTGACCAAACATTTAGATAGGTCTCTCCAACCGCATTCAGTTACAAGTACCTTTTCTTATCTATGTAGTGTATATATACGTATTTAAATGCAGACTCTTATAATAAAAAACTTTTAAATACAGTGACTCATATTTCAGCTGACCATTGTACAGCAACAGCAGGACTACCACTGAAGAAGCAGTATTAATTTCATTTTAAAGCATTTTTTTGCCCCAGTGACTTGCAAAACTACAATTAGATTCACATTTGTCCTGCTCAAAGATAAAAAAAAAAAATCTGAAATCTCAAAAAACCTGAACATGCTGTTTCCGAGTTGAATTTGTTCTGGAATATGTTCCCAAATGTCTTTATCAGTTGGTAGAGATGGTTTGGGTTTGTATCAGAGATTTGTTAGGCATTTCATGTTTCTACTTCAGCGTTGTAGTGATTGCTTTTTTTCGTGAAACACGTTGTCAAACTTAGCTGGCCATTAACAATATTCTGAACTTGAGAGTACATTAAGCAGGCTTCATTCCATGCATTGATGAGGATGACCTAAACCTATCAGGGCAATTAATGAAGATTGGCTGCTTTAGAAGATATTCCAGGGTTTGGTCTATTTACCCGTTGTTTTCCTAGAAAGCTCTACAGCTCTGGGCTGATCATGAGAACACGATGTGGTGTATGAATCCAGCACTGCCCTGCCTTTCCACTTAGCAAATGCTCTTACACCCTCTTGAGATAAGGCAGTGGCAGCTCTGCTGTGTGGGAAGCGCAGTGCCTCTTGCTAAGTGGCTAGTTCAAATTAGATATGGCAGGAACGCAGATAGAAGGGCATTTCCGACTTGACTGGCGGGGGTTTAATGGATCCCAAGTGAGAGGAGTGATTGCTCTGCGAACAGCTTTGGGAGGGCTGCTAGTTAAGAACTTTCACACGCCTCATTTGGCCTGTTTCCAGCTCGAGGTGAGGGGGGAAGGGTACAGGAGGAATGTGCTTCAAAAGGGGACTTGTCCTCGAGCAATCAAATCCGACTGTTGTATGAAAATCTTCCATCGTTACTCACTAGATAGCTCTGCTTTCTCTTCATCGGAGAGGGTTTCTGTTCACAAAGAACAGCGGGGAAGGTTGGCAAGTCGGATTCTTTTCAGACTGAAATCTGCACATCTGGTGGATATTCAATAGACTGCAGTATCTGAAAAAGAACACAAGGCCACGTTGATTAGACAGCTAGTTATTAGGCATTGACTACCTAATGTTCACATTTTTATAAAACAGTGGTTTTTTTAAGATGTGCTATTCCATCACTCCACCCTCTGTGGGCAAACAGAACAGTAAGAAAGACAGGAAAGACATCAGTTAAATTAGAAGCATCACTTTTTTTCACTTGGACAGGCAGTACGCTTTCAGATCATAATCTAGGTAACCCAAATTATAAGAAATGGGGGTAAATAGTGCAAATTCAGCCAACAACCAAAGCTGATGGATATAATCAGCTAAATACAGTTGTGTTTGGTGATGGAAGTGAAATGTAACTGTGTTAATGCTACTAAAATATCCCTCCCTATTGCCCTGTGTACAGGAGAGCAGAGTATTCTGCCCTGCTGCGGTTTGCAGTCTTAATACATCCAACCATTATTTTTAGATGTACGTTTATATCTGCAAACAGATGTTGCCCCAAGGCTGCACATAGCAGTAGGGTTTTTAATAAAGCACGTGCGCTCACTCTCTGCAGGTTTCTTGTCTGTCTCCGCTACCACGGCTGCTGTGTCGCCGTGGCTTTTCGTAGCTGCTGCCACCCTGATGTTCTGGTGTAGGCTGCTGAGCGCAGCTACGCTCTGCAGGACGAGGAGCCTGACATTAGTTGGCTGCTTTTAGCCATGGCTCTCAGATCCTCTCACTCTACAGAAATTAATCCATGTAGAACAGTGTTAGAAGCAAAATAAGGGAGCCCTGACAGCCTTATTAAAAGGGGTCGAAGCCAGAGTCTTTGTTGAAAGTAGTGCCAGCACCCTGTTCCTGTTGACTCAGAGATTATCTCACTCCCTATTCATTAGCAGGGTCAGAGGTGTCCTGTTGAAAAGATATCCCCGGCCCTCTAACAAACAGCAGGTGCAGCCCCTGCCTGGGAACACGAAGACAAGTTGCCAGTATCATGGCAAGGCTTTCCAGCTCTCCTAGCTGGTGCACATCAGTGCCTGTAGCTTCAGCACCTCATTTTATGGTGTGGAGGTACAGAGCCCGATTCTTCCTTGATTTTTCATCAGCTGTAAACCTGAGAGTTTTGTATTACTGCAGTTTTGAATACAATCTACATTGCTATTGCCTTAGTTGTGGACAGACACTTTTTATCAGGGAAGTTACTGTTCCTTAAAGCAGGGAGTTGAAATAGTTGACTGAAGCACTGCTGGATGATCAGTACAGTTAATGCATTCAATTTAACACTGTTTCATTTTTCACCCATATCATCATTATTTCCTATATTAATCAGACAGCTATCATCGCCACATCCCCTTCCCCCAGTGTACTTGGTTTCTTTCTGCTTCAGCTGGATAGTTTCTGGGTTGTGGGATAGGAGTACTGGGGGGGAGGGAGGGTGTTCAGGTTTCTTCCAGTATGAAGCTGAACAAAATTGTAACTTAGAGGCTGATGTTTGCCTTCACCACTGCTTGGATCTCAGGCTGTTCCTCACTGTCTCTGTTCTCTTATTTCAGATAATTCAGCCCCTCTTAGAGCTTGATCAGAATCGCAGCAAGTTGAAGTTGTACATTGGACATCTGACAGCCCTCTGCCATGACCGTGACCCCCTGATTCTGCGTGGACTCACCCCACCTGCTTCCTACCACCTGGATGATGACCGGGCAGCTTGGGAGAAAGAGCTGCAGAAGATGACCCAGGAGCAGGTGAGTTTGTGGTCTGAAGCTCTGAACAAGGGCCTGAACTGTTGATGTCGGTCTTACTGATGTGCCATACCAAAATGCTGGGAATCCATTCTAAGTGGTGAAAACAGGTAGCAAAGATCCACTCTTCAGCTGACAGGAGTCAATAATTTTTTGAATCATTACTATTTAATACTTACAGAATTTCATCTGTTCTTTTATCTGTACTTGAGGCCATGCATTTACATGCTCATGGGAAATCAAACTGCAAGATACCACTTCTGCCATGATTTACCTTTTAACAAATTTTAGCTGCTCTTTATAACTTAATATAGTCATAGGGATCTTAAATCTTATTTTAATGACATTAACCATTTATATTTTAATTGGCACATTTTTATGAGTCACTTTATGTAAATGAATAGTGTCCTTACCTTCTGTTACAGTATGTTCTGCCAGTAATTTTTTCTGTTTACCACCTTACCTGGATACCTAAATCAAGATTGGGACCCAGTGTGCTAGATGCAATACAGCCATGCTTATGCACACACAAACACAGTGATTTCAGAAGTCCATCAGTGTATTTCCAGGAGTTGTGGAATACAGAACTGAAAGGGTTTAATAACAGCTTGTCTGATGAAGTCTCTACAGAGACCATCAATCTAGCTATAATTCAGCTACTGAAATAATCTTCCTTTCTCCCAGCTCTGGTGATGTCTTGCCTTCCTTAATCCCTTCACTGGCAGTTTTTATCTCTTGTTTTCATACTACAATTCATCATTCCCCACAACCCTTTTTTCTCATTCCTTCCTATTTCTCTTTTCAACTTTTTTTTTTTTTTGGGGGGGGGGGGGGGGGGGGTTAAACTAATATAAGGAACTTGTACCAGAAATAAGTGTGACTGATTTTGTCTTTTTGACAGTGACTTTGGATTATAAGGCCAATTCTTTCACTAAATTATTCACTTTCATGTGTCTATACCAAACTCTATCCAGTATGCACACAAAGCAGTGTAAGGCCTATATAGTTAAAGGTGGATTTGTGGGTCAGTGAACACTATCTTGAGCCTACCCTGAACACTTCAGCTCTGGTTTTCTTCTTTTGTGATGTTTAAGTTCATTTCCTTGCACTTTCAACTCAAGGCTGAATTTTGATCCAAAAATTGGCAAGAGCAGCTGAGCAGCCAAATTACAGGAAGCCAACAGAAGCATGTCTAACAATTCAGAAAGAAGAACAGAACTCTGGAGATAAACATGCCTGTAACAGGGCCTAGATGGTACAGGACAGTTGATCTCTGTACCTGTCTTCATACATTTATTTGATTCAGCGTGTGCTGTGTGCCTCACTCGATATCTACATTTGCCTCTATAGGCCTGACACATTCCTTTTCCCTGCAGAGCCTGCTAGCCCCTATGCACCCAGAATCAGCATTTTATTTACCTTCTGGGTTCTGTAATCGCTAATACAGGATTAAAACTTTTTCAGTATAATGCATGCCATCCTCATATACTAAAGAGGTACAGCTCCTACGTTATACATCAAAACACGAGGCATATCATTGTGAACTGCCTTGTCTGTCAGATTGGGATGAAGCATTGGATGACAAAACCTGTAGCATGTATGGGAGGCATCTCTGAAAAGAAAAGGCTGCATGTGGACAAAGTTTGGATAGCCCTGAAATAAATTGGCTAGTCTGTATATCTGTGATGGTCTTTGAATACAATCAGGATCTGTGGGGATAGGTGATATCTTCTATTTGATCAAGAGACTGTAGGTAAAGAAAATAGAGAAGGCTTTCTTTGGCAAGTTCTTCTGAATAGACAGTCAGCCCAAAACAGCATCTGCTTTTTCCAGTCCTGTGTACTGGTCTAATAAAGGATAATATTTCTCATTCGAACTTTGCTAGTCCATTAGCAACATTTATGGGTTTAACAGTAAAGAAAGCATTTAAGTATACATTGTGAGAAAAAGAATTATCTAAGTTGTCCTGGAGAAAAGAAAAAATGTATTTTTCTATCCTCTCCCATTGTCTTAATTCTGCATTGCTATCGCCACAGTTGTTTTAAGTTACTGCTCCATTTGTGATTCCCATGAGTAACTAACATCTGCTAAAATAAAACGTAGCAGTCTCTTCTGCTTTCTCATACTCATTTAGATTGTATTTAACAAGCTTCAGTTGAAAAATACAAACTAATGATCTATTTCAATTTACAAAGCACATTTTTCACTTAAGTCGTGGAGCTTTTCTGTTTCTAACTGCAGAATTTCCTTTGTGTTTAAAGTATTCCCATGGCGGGTGGGAATCAGTTCTCCAGATTCGCAGAAGCCCATCACAGAATACCCATTTTGCATCTTTGGAATTTTAATGAGTTTTGTAAATTACTTTAAATCCAGTGCATTAAATTCACTCCTGTCCCTTCTAATATGATCTTCTGTAGATAATGCTTCACAAGCCTCAGTGGGAAAAAATTAATCCTCTTGAACGCTAAGAAGTGCTAACATGATTAGGGAGGATACATTTAACTGAACACCAATAATATTTAAGAATGATGCTAATGTATCCACTTCTCACCAATGAGATTATTTAGTTTGGTTTGGGCATTTTTTTTTATAAATAGTTGAGAATTCATTTTCATACTGCTGCTTTTGGAGCTGTGATTTCCCACTGCAGCAACTATTATTGGTGAAGGTTGGTCCTGCTGTGTTCATTGCAGCCAATATACCCTGTAGGTCTCTCATACCAGCTGAGGAGGCTCAGGTACAAATAGTAGGAGTTTCTGGGGCTTCTTCTGGTAGGTAAAACCAGTACATGAAGTAGATGTAAGTTTTTCACTCTTCCAGCACATCTACGGTGACCAACAGAAACTAATGTACAAGTCGTTGGAAAAGTGTCTGCCAGCATCAACACCATGGTTCTAAGGGGAATTTGTTGCTGCATAAATAATTTTGTGGACTCTCAAAGTTTGATTGATAATTGGTAGCTCTCAAGTATAATAGCTTCTTTATGCTACCATTATGTTCAGCTATATTCCTTAGTGACTTCAGTTGATTTTCATCAAAATATGGGGCCAAGATGCAGTATCATTCTTTGTTGGCATTTTATCAAAGATATTTTGTAAAGCTGACTTACTGTAGTAAAATTTTGGTCCATTTGTAATGAAGGCCTGAAGCCAGTACTTTATGAGTATATGGTATCTCCAAACCTAATCTAAACTAGACTAAGTTGTGGACAATAAAGAATCTACAGTGCTTGGAACCATGTAATTAAGTTATTCATGTGGTGGAAAATATTCCTTTGAGTCAGTTCTGACCCAACGTCCCCAAAAAAGTTAACCAGCACTGTTTCTGGAACTGTCCTCCTTTGACCCGTTCATGTCCTGTTCAACTTTTCTTATTAAAAAATTGAAGTTACCAGAAGGAAGGAAGAATGTTCCAAGTCTCGACACCGAGAAATAAAAATTCCATTCATTCATTATAAATAATTGCATTATCCTTGCAATTTCTATTAAATAGAATATTTTCTTTCACTTTGTCCTAAACGTATCATTATGTTAATATTCTTGGGCTCTGTAGAACTACTGCTACGTTTCACATTTCAGATGGTTGCCTTTAAGTGAGGGATTTTATTCCTATATGAAGGGAAATGACATTAAGAACATAATAATATGGTCCACATTTTTATTTATAGTTTGGTTTTTGTTTTTCTCTTATCTTTACAAAAGGAAAGAATGGAGTAGCAACAGGAACTTGCTGAAAGTCATCATTTAAATATGTTGCTAGTGGCGTGCTGCACTGTGGTTGGAAGGCAGCAGTGTGAAAAAGTAAAAAGAGACAACCGAAGAGAGCAACCATATAGTTGTAGGCAACAGTGTTTGTTCCATTAATGGCTTAAGCAGTATTATAAATGTTTCTTACCGCTTCAAATCCAGCCCTAAAATGTGCGGAACCCCCTATTATGGAGAGCTTCTTATTTTCAATAGGTCCTATGGTCGTTCTGAAAAAATATTTCTTCCAACAGAAGAGGACCTATCCAATTAAAATCATTTTCTTAACCCTAGGAGGAGGAGGCATTTTGCTCCCTGCCATCAGTGGCTCTTTCCAGCCATGTCCAACACGTCCTGGCTTTGTCCAGGCTGCTGGGGGTCCTGCCTATTTCTGCTGGCCCCCAGGCACCATGTTTTTCCCGCACAATCAGCCTGTTGCTGTTTCCCCAGAGGTGTTTCTGGCAGCATTTGTGTTGTGACCTGGGCATCAACAGCAGCCTGTAGAGCCTGGGCAGATGTATTTCCATGAGATACTCTCTCAGGCGACACCAGCTGTGGGAGCTTGTCTCACCCCACTACTAACATGGTGTTGCACCTAGGACTGCTTCGGCTGTGAGTTAGAGAGAGAGGCACTTTTGAAAAATCTTTGTGGTCGTAGAAGAGCCTTTGTAGTGAAGAAAAGTTGTCTTCCCTCTCCCTCTGTACCAGTTTCAGCCAAAGCATAGACCATCTAGGGATTCCTACTTACTAATCCTCTCCCAAGAAATCAGGAATGTCTTTTCTGCTCAGCTGCTCGAAGCAGAGGAAGGAAAAAGGTGATATTGTCACTTCACTGTATCAGTCACAACCTGCTGTATCACCTAAATAGTCATGGCTTGGTTCCAAGGAGCATAATTTACATTGCACATAATTCACGTTTCACTCTCAGCAAAGTTAATGTTAAGCTTTTCATACGAAAGGACACCAGACCGTATGTATGTATCTTTCAAGTTCCATTTTAAAATTGCATATAAGCCTGCTGAATTTTGAAAGTATTAAACACACATTTTCATTTGTTATGCAAACAATATTGTAAGTGGGATAAACTTTACTCTAAATTACAAATAGCCATTTTATAAACATCCTGTGTACTTTGTTTCCGCTTGCGTTCTTACTTCTTTATCATCTACAAGAAATTGCTCAACTTACTTAGTTTCTGTAAAGAAATTACTCTGCCATGTTTTGCATTTAGTCATTCTAAATTGCTCTGTTACTTCAGAGTTTACCCTGTCTTTCTTCTCTGACTGCTCTTCCATTAGCTTGTTATCTTCCCCACCTGATTTATGTCATTTATTTTCAATTTGTAATCTTATGGGAATGCATAATGTGTTTTAAAGTTAAACAGCCCACTTCTGGTCTCTGTTAGAAATTAGAAGTAGTAATTGCAACAATTTATATCTTTCTTCGTGTGCAAGTGTATTTCCTGAGTTTAGTTGAGAAAGTAATGGATATAGGAACTCTCTAAAATTATTACCTTTTATAGCCTTTTAAACTTTTATATTAAATTAATGTTTTGGGTGAGGATGAGAACTTGTGATCAGTGTCATGGTTCTTAAACATGATCCATGAGTTGACCATATCCATAATGCCATAACATTATCCATTTTTATTTATTGCTAATTTTAATTAAAATTTAATTGCTATTTTTAATTAAAATATATGCTATCAATCAGTAACATTAACTATTCCTAACTTGAAGAGAGATATAAAGGGAAAAACATTGCTTTCAGGACACAGTCAAGTGTTCCGTGTGTGGTGTGTCTAAAATTTACTGTGGTCTCGTTTCAAGCAGTTCCTACAAGCAGATGGTGTACCAACCTGAGCTGTTACTTTATTTTTTTGAGGACAGCTCACCTCTCCATAAGTTTTGCTATTAGTAACAAGTTCTGTTACTCTGTGCCTTGCTCAGACACTGTGGTCCTTGTGGAAGTTTTTTGCAGCATCTCCTGGTATGAGCTACTGCCACGGATTCTGCTTGACTGTGCAGGGATCGCTGGGGCAGCCTCTGTGGGCATCCTTCCTGGATAAAAGGAACCACAGGCATTTATTTTATTCCTTCTTCCCATTTATATAATTTTGCAATTCATTCATTACCAAGGAAATAATAATATTTCTGCTATTCACAAAGCTTAGAGATGCTCAGGAATGCAGGATAAATCCCATGTGCAAAGTTATTTCAAATATGTGGTGCAAGAACCCTCAACAAATTTTAGAGGGTTTTTTGTCAAAATTGGTTGTAAAATCTATTCAAATATATTTAAAATCTATTTTTAAAGTTTACATTATTTTAAAAGTCAAGACAGAATGTTTAATTTTAAATCTTACTTTAATTGTTAAATGCATGTGTTTTAAATATTTTGAAAAAGCTAACAGAAAAACAAAATTTCCAGATAAAGCAAAAATATTTAAGGGTCTACATAAAAAAATTCTTTTTTTCTTTTTCTTTTTTTTTTAAAGTTCTTTTTTTTTTTTTTTTAAAGTTCGGCAGACTGTGGGTTCCATATTCCTAACCCTTTCTTTTGGCCCTTTTATAGGTCTGTAGTTGAGAAATAAAGTTTTGTATGTAATTGTCTCTCACTGCTTCAAACATACATATTTACACTGGTTAATCTGGGAAGATGCAAAAGCTCTTGACCATTTGCCTGAGACACATTGTAGTTGAACTTATTTTGAGACAAAATGAAGGTTAAGATTAAATCAGTTGAATTTCTTTTTCATGCTTATTTCTGTTACTTTAAGTTCTAAACGTATTTTTCAGACTGACCGTAGCCTGATCCAGAAACGTCTAAAGTTTGGAGAAACATAATTCCAGATCCCGGTATTGTAGCCTTACAGAAGTCCTGCAGTTAACTTTCTTTTTGTGCTGCTCTACAAGCACCTCATATTCTGTATTCAGTTTTACTGTCCGTAGCCTGACATGAGATACTACTTTATTTTCGTTTGCCTTTTTTCATCAGTGTTTTTGTGGAATTGTTAACGAGAGGAAAATAACACTTTGGGGAGTAGCCTCCTCCATATAAATAAATTTTAAAGGATCTTTGCTTAATGTTGCCTTGTTTGCTTTATGGGACAAGCAAAGGCCACAAAGGTTCTGCAGAGCAGCACCACAATTCACCTAGTGTGCAAATAAAACCATAGCATCCTATTTCTTAACTATGAAGTTATCTTCCTTCTGAATATCAATTAATCTTCAAATAAGTTCTGGAATATCTTGGACCAGAGAAGCACAATGCAAGCTAAATTCATGGTGAATTGTTTGGGATATTTTTCACTCACGGAGTTTAACTATAAATGGAAAAGTATTCCTATCGTGACTTGCTCTAAACCCAGGAAGGAAGGCAGCAGTGGTGAAAAGTGTCTGAATCTATTGCAGGTTATCTGCAAGCTTCCATTCCCCTGAGATGCTGAAGGTCCTTTCTGTTCTATCCAAAGATAAATACTATGAAGCACTTCTGGGGTCCTTGCTATCCTTTTCTTTCTGAGCTGTCTATTTTTACTTGTCATCAACTAGGCAAACATATCTGGCCTTGCCTTCTCTTTTTTGGTCATTTCTATCAGGCAAGTGTAGGAATCTCATATCCTCAGCTGAAAATGCCAACAAAAAAAGGACTGTTAACACTCCTTTATTTTCATAGAAAAATGGCATGGGGAAGATAACACCATTTCTGTTTACATTCACAAGCAAATCTAGGAAACCAGGAGCAGAATTGATAGTAATACTTTTAGAGAAACTTCCCTAAAATTTCGGCTGCCAAACATCTAGGTGAATCAAGTTATACCATGGAGAACTGGATATTCCCCATTAAGGAGCTTGTCTGAATGAGGAGTGATGTATGCTGCTCCCAGCTGTTTCTGAAAGGAATGAGGTAAACGGAGATGACATACATGATATAGAAATGCTGGAACCAGCCACATAGTCAATTAAGATGTCTTTGTTTAAGTAGAAATCACATTATTAAACCTAGATGTTCTGAAGCTAGCAAACTCAACGCGAGGCTCTCATTGCTACTTTTTTCAAAGACATTTCATCACAGACATCTGCCAGCCAGCTGTGTAGACTTTCTGTCTGCGCTAATTTGCAAAGTATTATTGCTGGCCTTCAGCATTCGGAGCCGTCTCCTTTTGGGCTCTTGATGGCCAAAAACTCATTTCTTGGAAATATTTTCTTTATCTGGTTAAATTGGTCACTTTTGTTTGATTGCATTTGATTTATTTTAGCTTTGGCATCGCTTCTTTTGTTGGACTTACCTTGATTTTGCAAGGAATCTTATAAATACATAAATGCTGACTAGTACAGCAAGAAACTGAGACATCCCTGACTTGGCAGCACTGCCCCGCTGAAGGCAACATCCTGCAGGATTCTCCCTTGTCCACCAACCTCCTTTCAGTTTTGAAGGTTAATCTCTTTGAGGTGCCTTTATATTTGATTATTTAATTGCTTTGTCCTTTCCTGGAGCTTCACCTGGAGGATTTGGCTGAAACTCCCAGAGGAGGGATGCTGGCTGGGCAGGTGGTGGTGCAGGACCCGCAGGGAGCTGGCCCCTGCTTTCCCTGCTAACACTGCCCTCTCCTGGCTCTCCTCCTGCGGACCGAGAGCAGAGGCCCCTTCCAGGAGCTGGATGAAGAAAAGGAGAATTACGTCGTTGGCTGCTTCTCCCATCACTTGCTGTCTCTCCCGACCTCCACGACCTCCCACCTTTCTGATGAATGGCACCGTGAAATCTTTGCCCTGGCCCGAGGAGCCAAGGCAGCCCTGGCGCAGAGTTCAGCGTTCAAACCAGTCCCATGAATTTACCAGCAGTTAGGTGGTTTTCAGGCTGCTGTAACTGGGGCCACCTGAATCGCTGGGGCTTCACTAGGCTGAGCAACCTGAGACTCAGAGGCAGGCCCTGAAACCCAGTCTCCTGGCTTTTAATATCCAGCACTGCTCCTGGCTGGCTGTGCTGACTCTTTCAATCCTGCTTGCTGACTGGACCTCTCCTAGGCTTACCCATCCATTGCAAGTTTCCGACTAATAACTCTGCCAGGCTGTTGGAATCAGGCTAATCGCCTATCCACAGCGTGCCGTTTCTGAGCCATTATGGGTTACTGCTGAATTCCCCCCCTCCTCCCCTTCTCCCCCGAGAGCCCTTGCAGAGCCCGGAGCGCTCCCCTCCCTCTCGTTTTCCCCACTTCCCCGGCTCATGTCACTCCGCGGAGCAAGATCAGGTTGCTTTTGCATTGTGATTCTTGGCATGAGTCCCTCTCGGATTCGTATAGCTGTTCTGTGAGTACGGCAGCCAGTAGGAACAAAGCACATAAGAACACATTAAACTAACATTCAGCAAGCAAAGCCCAAATAATTTACTATATGCTACCCTGCCTAGTAAAGGGAATAGTGTAGCAGGCTTACCCTTTTAATTTCCTTTCTCTCACTTTTGTCTATAGAAGTCTATACCATAACTTCCTTAAAAAGCATTTGTATTTATTCTGTAGTCATTCTTAGGCTGTTTGTTTTTATGCAGTATTTCTTGCAGTAGCAATCTCCTGTGCTTTGCTTGATACCGTCACTAAACAGAGATGTACTGTTGTATCTGATTAGAATTTTAATTGTAGAAATATAACCTTTCCCACTGCATTGTGCTTTTACAGTGGTAAAATGATCCCTGTTGTCCTGCTGCCTGACAGTTCTCTCTTTTTAAAATCTACAGTGAGCAGTGTTAACAGAACTACAAAATATAAATCAAGAAATGTGCATACTGTTGACCAGTTATCCCTTCATGGATGAAAAATTCCAGTTTGACATCCTTTCCATGTCACATATGAACACAGTAGAGTTCCAATAAAAATATTAATAACTTAAGAATAAGAAATGTTATGGGACTGCCAGATAATATTAGAAAAAAGCAAATTTAAAAGAAGGTTCAAAAATAGATAGGCTAGTTGCTACAGCTGCTCAAAATGATGAAGAAATTTGGATGCAGATGCTTACAGTAAACTTAGGAATCCATCTAAGTGTATGTACCTGCTACAAATACGCTTGTCTTATATTAGTAAGGAATATACTTTATTAGAAGAAATCATATCACTGAAAAAACAGAGTTTTTTGGATATATAGTATGTGAAAGAGCTATATGCCTGGAAAGCTTATCCAATCTATCTATATCATCTCGTCTAGTAAGAGATGCTGCTTCTCCTTGCTCTGTTAGATCCTTAGACCATCGTGAGTACAGTAATCCCTAAAATGCTTGCACAAATTATAGCCTTACTTGGGATTCTGCACAGTTCACAGGCTAGCATGGACTTTATCAATTGCTGGTCAGATAAACAGATTACTGAAGGCAGATGTTTTCTGCTCTTCATTAAGACTCCGTGGGCCCCTAATTCTGGCAATGGCATTAGACTCGGAGCTAAAAATTACGTTCACATATACTCCAAGATATTGTGTGGCATGGTTTGTAACACCGCTTGTTGGAAAAACAGTTTATAGACTGTAGACAGAGTGAATAAGATAAAGTTTTGAAGTTCCATGTCATTCTGAGCCAATTTCAAACTGGACCAAGAATGATCCAACAGGAAATGCAGTGTTAGTAAACAAAAACCGTGTATGCTCCACCACAATTGTGTATAGTCATCTTATGACTGAGTTAGGAAGCACAGTCTCTGAAAGTGGTTAATTCTGCAGAAAAATTAGAATTCTGGTTAACTCAGAGTGTACTATGTATAATTATGTAACTTTTCTATTGATTTCTTATAGGAAGCAATTCTGAAGTGATGTCCTATAAAATATTCTGTTATTCATGAATAAAAGTCAAACTGTTTGAAAAAAATGTACTAGCAAAATGCTGTATTGGTTCTGGAACACAGCTGCTTTCAGAAAAACATCCTACAGAGGAAGCTTTTCTAATATTTATTGTAAAACAATTTATTCAGGAATAGTTAAGCCAGTTACTTTTCCCATGTTGATGTGGCCTTAACTGGGAAGGTCACAGGCCTGGTCCTGTAGTGAAAGAGTGAAATAAAGACGGGGGAGACCACCCAGGTTCTGGCGAGGGAGTCACCAAGGGAAGATGCCAGTCCTGGAAGTGCCCAGCATGTTACTCCTCTGCTAGCTCCCTTTCTAAAAGCGGTGTTTTAGCCTAGAGCTGAGCGTGCTGGGGCAGGTTTCATTATACAGTGAACACATTTAATAGCAGAGAATGACCATGCCTCTGTGTGTTTCTTGCAGCTTCATGACGAGTTAGAAAAGGGCGAGAAGGAAAGCGCAGAGCTGCAGGAGTTTGCCAATGCCATCTTACAGCAGATAGCGGATCACTGCCCTGACATCCTGGAGCAAGTCGTCAATGCACTTGAGGAGTCGTCATGACCTCGGCCACTAGCCCCACCGGAGCAGCACACCAGTGGCCAAGCTCAGTCAGTCCAAGGAGCCATGAGAGTGGATAGGAATGTGAAAGACAGAAAATGGAATAGAAACTTCTGGTGCACCTTTCACAAAGAAAACAAAAGCAAAAAAAACCCTCTAAAAACTACATGCTCTCTAGGTTCTTCCAGTCTGTGATTAATAAGTCATGTTTGCATTCATCTTCTCACTGCCTTTCTACTTTAGAATCCAATTCCCCATTGAATTTGTTGATGGTGACTTTTGGATACAGCTAACCAGAGCTCTTCCAAGTCTACTGAGCAAAGAAGAGGGGATTCACTGAATACAAGCAGCTCTGGTTCTCCATGAAGTTGCAGAAGGGTAGCCCTTGCCTTTTATTCATTTATTGCTTCTTTTTTCTTTCTTTTTCCTTTTTTTTTTCTTTCATAAAAGCTAAAAGCCTGAATTTCATAGTGCTAAAACCAAACCTGAGTGTGCTCTGATTACGGCTCATGACTGGCCAGCATCAGTTAGCTAGCTCAGGTCTCGCTGCCTGTCTCAATGTCTCTTATGTTCTTAAATAACAGAGAGAGGAAAGGAAAGTTTCCCATTTTGTTCCTGTTAGTCACTTCATCTATCAGCTGGGAAACAAGGTAGGCATACTGGTACTTTCTGTTTACTTAACTTTGATTTTTATTGTTCACTGATCTGACTCTGAAGTGCTGAGTAGGGCATTTTTTCAGGTTACTGTTTTCATCTGTTGATTTCTTGGGTTTTTTTAGCTGAGGTTTCTCATCATAGGTCTGTGTCTCCTAAGTTCTTATTTTATAGAGAGCTCTCTCCCTTCAAGCAGGTGTGGTCAACAGGTCAGCTCCCAGCTTTAACTTGTATAGTTTGTTCATTGCCAATTTTTTAGGCCGTAGCTTTGTGAACACTAGCTGCCATCAGAATAGTTTTAGGCATTTTGTAAATGAGAAAATTGCACCATTTAGCTTAAAAGTATAATTTCAAAGCAAAGTTAGGTAAATCGGTGACATAGTTCTTACTATAATTATAATTTAATTTATTTTGGTTTAGCTTAGGTTGACAAGGAATGAGTTTGAGTTCAGAGCAATAACCCAGTCTTATAAAGAGGAGAATCTCTGCTGGAGTTGGCACCCAGGTGAGTAGATAGGTATAAAATCGCAGCTGTAGTTTAACCAGTGCAATTCTTATATGTATATGAGAGGCCTTAGTCTTGTTCCCATCCATCTTTGACACTCATTAAAGCCCCTGCTGATAGGTAATATGACCTGAAATAGCAGGTCAGTTTGTCATTGTGGTAGCAAGTCAGAATCCTATTTTATGAACAGGACTTGGGTATTCATTCTTGGACTATGCATTAATGGGGAGACATGTTTTTTCCTGGCTACCAGTGGTTATGTGTGTCTGGGGGCATCTGCAGGACAGAACCCTTTAACATGTCCCCATCTGCTCCTTAAAGGAGTTGTTCCCCTTTAGCTTTCTCATATTACTTAGGAGAATGAGGGGAGGGGGAAAGGAGACCAAATATCAACACAGCAGTGGAAGAAATCTTGGTTTTCTAGTGAGTAGCTAATTATGAATCCTCTTGGTAAACCTTCCATTCAGAGCCTGCAGTTTAATTCCATATGACTTACTATATTTTGAGGTTAATGACTAAGCTGTTATGCTAAGGAAAATGCTCCAAGTCCTTTCAGGAAAACTTCCTTTCTTATGTCTTTCATATTCACAGCACAGCTCCCCTGTAGGTCTTTCACACCTTAGGAGATCAGCAAAAGTTTCAGTCAGGGAAGATATACCCTGTCTTTTTTTCAAACAAGCACTAAAAATTGGGCAAAACTGAAACCCTATATACCTGTAGACTCTATTGAAATCTAACTGATTTAAAAGAAATCACATCCCAATTCGTTCTACCATAATGATTCAGCAGAAGGAACTGGATCCATAACCATGGTGTCCACTTAGGAAGAAATACATACGTCTCCAAAGAAGAGGTGATTCACACTTTTTCCATGTTTTGAACTGCCAGTGCTTTGCAAATCAGGAAATGTAGCTTTAGTTCTCGCTGCAGTAGCAGCCTGTGTCTGAAGCTTTTTTTGTTCACAGATGAGGAGAGTAATGGGAACCTGAATGCGTGCAAGGGGGGAACACCGGAAGGCATGTAGACAGTGACTGTACATACCACTGAGCCGTGCCTCATCCCAGAACCACCCCTTTGGTCCCTTTATTTGAGTCAGCGTGTTTCGATAGGAGCTGTTGTTTTGAAATCTTTCCTCTTGCTTTTTCTTCATCACCCCTAATTACTCACTTAAGGAATTTAATGCCGCCTGTAAAAGCATCAGAGCCATCAGCCTAACATCATCGCACCACCACCACCACTCCTGACTATCTCATTAACTTATATGGTCAAATCTCCAGCTGCCCTGGTTCCCTGCTGTAAAACAATCCCTCCTCTGTGAGAAGCTGTGGAATTTCCCTTATCGATGGTTCAAATGACTCCTGCTTGTAAACCTCTTACTGAGATGTTCCTTGATAGCGTTTCTGCTGCAGGCAGGGGCAGGGGGAGGGGATGGGAACGAGGGGTGGTCACTTCGGGCTGTTATTTCAATTCTCTTGGTTTACTGCGTTGCCCCTTCATTGCAGGAAAGCTGCAAGTTTCAGTGCTAGTTCTTCTGCGTCTTTAACTCAGCTGCCGGCTGCGTTTCTAGCGTTCGGAGTGCCCCAGCCAAAGGCGTGTTGCTCTCAGGACAGCATGTGCAGGATCTGTGCATTGGCAGCCAGGTGAATCTCGCTGTTTACACATCTCCCGGCCTCTTCCCTGCAAGGATTTGTCAAGCCTGGCTAGTTTTCACGCTGGCCATTTGGTCTTTTATCTCCCAGCCACACACCTGCTGTTCCTCCCATCTGGATTGTCGGGCCTTTGCAATTTTTCTCGTTAACCGCTGTTATCTTCTAGGTCTTCTAGGCTTCCCATCTTAAACATTGATCTTAGATCTCAGTAAAGTGCTTTCAGGGAGAGAGCAGACCTCATTTGGGAACAGACTTGATCCGACTTGATCTCCATTGAACTATTTCAGGTAATCTCTCTGATCCTGTGTCGACAGAGATCTTGAGGAACTATGTGATTTGGGAGGTGCTGCTGGCCACAATTTAATGCTGAAAGTGACCAGTGAAAGCTTTTTCTTTTCGCTCATATGGAGTGCCGCACCATTGGCCTTAGGGCAATGAAGGGATTTTGTTACCGTGATCCATCACGAAATTGCATATCAGGCACATGGCAGAAGGGCTGCATGTGTGCCCATACTGCGATGCTCATCCTGTTGCCTAACCCACCACTGCTCTTTTAAAATCTTATACCCAGGTGTCAGCAGCCAGGCAGATGCAGAGTTTCCTAGTACAGCACTCCTGCAATGCAGCAGCTGGGAAATTCAGGGACCCTTCCCAGGGAGCCTGGGGAAACTTGCTTTTTCTTCTTCTGTTGAATGAAGTTCCATTTGCTATGGGAGCTGTGAAAGTTTTAATTGCTCTATTTTTTTTTTTTTCTTTCAAGCTTTCATTTGTAAAGAAACTGAGAGATGTAAGGACTTGAGGAGCTGGCTGTAGAAAATTAAATAGGTCATTTTAGCTGGGTTTGGGCTAAAAAATAACTCAAAATTGAAGCCCACATACAGTGTAAAAGCTGACACCCCAACCATGCTTGTTCATGATATCCACAAGTCCAAGTACATATTTTCCTCTGAATCCAGCCTCATGTAAAACACTAAAAGGACATTGCAACACTAGAATTACAGGGTGAGGACATGAGCACTATTTGTGATTGGAAGAAGAATTGCTTGGCGTGCTCCCAAACAAAGCTCTAAGCTTCTAGTATTCTCTCTCATTTTGACTGCCTTTAACCGACTTTCCCTCTAGAAAATGCCAAACCCTCTTTGGAGTATCCGATTTTTGCCAAGTCCGGGGGATGGAAGGTGAAGGTCTGACATGATGCACGAAACCGTGTGCGCCGTTTCTGGAATGTCCCTTCTTTAGCAAATTTTCTGGTACTTTGGGGCTCTCGGTATTTTGCACAAGGGAGCGTTAATGTCATAAATTTCATAGACATAACCCTGTTTTTTGAACCAAAGGGGCACGTCTTCTTATTTGCCCTGTGATTCCCACCCATTCTGCTGCTCATGCTCAATTTGTTGGGAAATTTCTACAGCTGGTAGAAGGTTGACAGGGTTGAGTCCCCACTCCTGTACTAATTGCCAATCATTGCCACTGAAGGGGTCTTTACAAAGGACAGAGAGTCGCGTGCTGATACCACTTTAAAGCAAAAAAATCACTACGTAAGTAATGCATATATTCCTCAAATGACTCCAATGAAATGCAAAAGGGAAATAGTACAATCAAGGCATCTGATATTAAAGGAAGCCTCTACTCAGCAAAACGCCCGCACGGAAAGGGGGAACGGGAGAGGATGCAGAAGGCTGCGGATAACTAACACTGCCCCAGTGAAGCCGGTGGGGTGGGAGGGTTGGGCACGGGGTATCGCGGGGCATCGCGCCTGGCAAGGCCAACTCTGCCAACCCGTCTTGTCAGCGTGGCAAGGAAAAGGAGTGTCGAGGGGTTTTTTTAAACAAAATAATGTTTTTAATTGTTTTTTCCACGTAAATGGAAGGAACCTTACGCAACAGCAAATCCTTCTGAACAAAATGGCTGTGTCTGCTGACTATTTTTAAAAAAAAAAAAGAAAAAGAAAAACTGTTTCAAAACTTTTTAGTGTCAAAAGCATAAACACAGAAATCCTGACTTTTTCCAGTGTGTGTGGTGAGTGCTGTAACCCTGTCATCAGTATCTCTCCTGACTTTTTCAGGGGTGTTTTTTCCTGTTTTGTTTTCTGCTTGTCGATATTGTCTGTGTGGTCCTAAGGCTGGGGCAGTTACCAACAATGTGTGTCTGTTGTCGGATTAAAAAAAGATAGTAGTAGAACCGAAAAAGATGTGTTTTAGAAAATATATAAAAATAAATTTCATCAAAAGGAATTCAAGTAAAGAAGCAACAAAGCCGTGACTCCTCCTCTCGGGATTGTACGGAAAAGGATTTGTGGGCTTATAATTATAACCAGTTGCCTTTCGCAGGCTTTTGAGGTCCAAGGCAGCTTGGCCTCTTAGGAAACGTTACAAACCCTGTATAAATTCCCAGGTTTATACTGTACACATGTAATACAGAAATGGGCAGAATGAAACAGTATTTTGGAAATCAATCTTTTCTGGTAGCGGTTATCAACACCAGGTGTCCCTTAAGATAGGAACCGCTGATGTAAATGGGCCAAATGCTTTGGCCAGATTTTCCCTGTCTTCTCAATCGCCCCCGTCGATGCAACACGTGCAAGCGCGGATCGGCTGGTGCAGGTAGTCGTGTGTAGGGCCACTATCAAATCTGCATTTCTTTACCTCTGGTATTGGTCACACAGCCACAGCGGGTTATGGTGCAGGAAAGGACTAGCAGCCGCCTTCTGCTGCGGTTGCATCAAAGACTTGCACTGCTTAAAAGGAACAACGTGACGCTAAACCAACACGTAACATAAAAACCCACACGAATCGCTTTACCTATGAGACTAGGTAAAGAATTTCGTGAAATGAATGTATTTTTATATCAAACTAATCGTATGCTGTTTGTCCCCGTTCTGCACTTCTAGTTTGGATCTTGAAAATCAAGTAAATCAGTTTGGGTTTTAAATAGATGTTTCCACTTTAGGTTCTCAGTGCTTTGGTGGGACTTCCTGTTGAAAACATTGTTTTTGCCTTTGGAAACTGGCAAAAAATTGATCTATCAGTCACATGTACTCTTATTTTGTTATAAAATGTGGTTATCTAAAAACCTAATTTGAAGCCAAATTTTATGAGTAGACATTGTTCCTTTAACCTGCCCCATCTTCCAAGCTCTCCGCGGACATGGCCAAGTCTCTGCCCTCCCTGCCTGCCCAAGGGCGGCTGCATTTGGCCCTTACTGACGCGCTCGTTACGGTATAGGTGGGGAGGCTTTAGTGGCAAATGCCTTTTTCTGTTCAGATGCTGAAGGAGGACGAATCAAACGGGACCATGAACAGGGGAATAATTTCTGTGCTAGCCTGGCATGCTGCTCCAAGCCCACTAAAACAGTATATTGCCGTTTCCCTCCAAGTCAGTAAATGAGGAGAGCCGCACACCAGGTTCACAAATCGTCTGTGGGGTTAAAAAAAAAAAATCTGTGGGATGCTCCATCCGCTCCACAGACACGGATCCCTCATTTGCTTTGGAAGAGACGTGTTGCACTTTAGCGGAGGGGGAGGCAGGCTTTGGGGACGGGATCTAGCGTACTTGAATTCCTTTTTGAAATAACAGCAGCGGGAGACATTGATGTCTGTGATGCAAGTGCACACGCTGCCTTCAACTTGTATGTGTTTTATTGCTGGAGTCATGTTACTGACAGGATAATGAAATTGCAAAGAAAATGTGTTATATTCAACTTTGCCTTGATAATATAAACACTTTGTTCTTTTTTTTTTCTTCTTTTTTTATTCACAGACTAAGTTCATCAGGAAATTATAAAATTATTTAAAAATTCTGTGCCGTGTCTTCATTTCGGTGAATTTTGGTGTGTCTTGCTCGGTGCCCTCTCCTGCGTGCCCAGGGTCGGAGGGCAGGCAGGGGGGCTGAGCGGCTGTGTGTCTGTTCCCTGATACCAGGCTTGAGGTCCCAGTTGTTGCCCACCCGCGCCACCGGAACAACCCTGCTGGGGGTCTCGGCTGCACCACGCGCCTGGCAACGCTCGTGGGCGTAGCTGGGGCTACGCAAGGCGAAGGTGAGAGGCTGTCAATCACAGGAGTGTCCTGGTTACCCCAGCACCTCACAAGTCAGGTAAGTGGAGATATAACAACTGCGTTTACAGTCAGCCGTTTCCTTCGTCTCTCTCGTGCCTGTTTTCCAAGTAAATGTGACTTACACGTTGCTAATGAGTGCCTGAATCCCAGATGTGCATCCAGCGTTGAGTCAATGTCAGGATCACGTCTTACGGAGTAATGCGCCTGGAAAGCCTTGCTCTGCAAAGGCCAGCAAGACTGTCCTACAGAGCGTGTTGCTGGTGAGAGCCAGACGCGGGTCCCGTCCCCACAGGGGCAGAGGGGAGTCACTGCTTCGTGGCGTGAGCCGTGCCCCCTGCAACACTGGAGGAAATGGGCTCTACCCAGCGTCCAGTCTCCAGCCGCATTTTGAGGACGTGGGAAATTGCCTGAGTAATGTCATTGTAAAATCTCATTTTTCTGGCGTTTTGAACTGTTCTAAAGAGAATAGCATTGCAACACTGTGTCCCACTGGTAGAACAATGTCCATGTTAAACACACTCCACCAGATTCTCTGCAGCTATCCCGAAGCCCTGGCAGAGCAGACCTCCCCAAGTCGGGACGCTTTCTCTCTCAAAGGCTCTCCGCTTCTTTTTCCTTTTGTCTATCTCTGCAGCTGATTTTTCTCTAGGCTTTCTTGCTGGCCTTGTCCCTTCTGTTTTCTGTAGATTTATCATTTCAAGGGGCTCTTAAGATCCCAACTCGCTGTTTCCGTACGAGTGACTTCATGTGTGACAGGAACACGCATCCTGCTCTCAGTGCCTGGACGTTCCCCTCCCTCTGCTAACTGGGTTTCAATCACTTGGGCTTCAATCAGGCATGTAAAGCAGCGTGTGGAAAAAGGATACGTGGGGATTAAGGGTCTCGGGAGCTTGGAAAGGAAGAGTCCATCGACCTCTTGGTTCCCAGTCTGGTTTATGTTTGCTTGAGCGTCTTTGGCTGAGAAGGGGATTCGTGATTCCCATCAGGCCAGGGTGTGCCTGGCTTTTGCAGCACAGTCCAGATCAGCTGAATGAAACCACATGCCACATAAATTTAACCAATTACTGTACAATGCGGTATCTGTCGGTCCGAAAGAGGTACAAATGCCATTTCTGAATGGCTTGCCCTTTCGGAAGAGGAGGACAAGTGAAAGGCAAGAGTCGCAGCCGCCGCCAGTGGGAGAGCCCATCTGCAGGGAGAGCCCAGCTGCAGGGAGAGCAGCACATCTGCAGGCAGAGCCGTGCCGCGCCGAGCTGCTGCAGCCCACTCCGGCTCTGGTTGCTTGGTGTGTTGCACAGCCGTGTCCCCGCAGGCTGACTCATATTTTGGATGGCCCATAACAATAACACTGTTCGTGCTACAAATCGAAGATGCCAAATCCCTTTTGTGCGTTATCAGGTTACACTTTATGCACTGTGCAGTAAAACACAACAAGGCATCTGAATAAAATTGTCCGTTTTGACTGCTGTTACTGTGACACAGAACAGGCAAGGCAGCAGTGGAAATGGCGGAGGGTCAGCCCTGGGATTGAACACAACTTTAAAACGTTTTCCTTTGCACATAGTGCAAAGGTAGGTCCGTAGGGGTGCGTGGAGCCCCTGGGTTACCCAGGCTCCTGATTAAACACGGGCTTTCTGTGCTCTTCTAGCCAGGGTGACTTTGTAAAACCTGCTTTTCTAAATTACACTGGTCAGGTAAACTGCTGAAACCACAGCAGCGATCCACTCGGAAGAGCAGCATATTTAGGATCTCCTGTTTCCAACAGGATCTGCTGCACTTGCACTGCACAGATGCTTTCTGCTTATATGGATTGATGCTATAGGCATGCATCAGCTGTGCCACGCAGGCTTATCCAAAACAGTCATTACAAACTAATTGCCTGTGCTAATGAAGTGATTTACATATGACTACTGACCTTTAGACTGGGACTTTGAGATATCAAGTAGCCACTCTTTTCACCGGGCTTCAGGATGTTTAGAAATCTTGGGCAAATGGCCAAAGTCCTCTTTTTTTACTGTCTTTAAAAATCCTCAAACTCAAGAAAGGGCCTATGCCCTGGAAAACTAAATGTATTGTAGCTGTATATAATAGAATTAATTGCGAACAATTTTTTTGCTCATCAAGCAGAGCCATGCACCTCGTGTTGGCAGACTTTATTTCTGAATATACTGACGATGTATTATAAAACATAAGTGGAACGGCTGGGACCAGCTTGGGTGTGGCCATAGGGTTACAGCAAGTGATTCTCCGGGTGTGGGCTTTCAATCCGGCTGGGTTTAAGAAGGTGATCAGGAGCTTTTCCCAATGGTTGCAATTGCAAACATTAAAACTGTTCTAGAGGAATGACTAAGAAGTTAAATACTTAAGCCCAGGTTCTGCAGCCCGTTTGTGTGAAGGCGTCACTTACTTCAACGGGAATTCAGCTCCAGGAACATCTCAGGATGCAAACCTTGTGACAAGGCAAATTAAAAACCATTTGGTTTCTTGACGTATTGGGAAAAAAGATGGGTTGCTGCTGTAGCTCAAAACCCCTCCTAGAAGGATTTTTGTTCAGCTTGAGTAAACCCTTCATTTTCTGTAAGGGCGCACCATTTTGGGGAACCACAACTCTTGGAATGTATATGAATGCTCTTAAACTCTCTTATATAACGCACAGAAACTGTTTTTAGCTTTAAACACTATATCATCTTGTAGCCCAATGTATTGAAGTGCACATGTGCATATATCTCTGTGTGTCTGTGCCCATCTGTGTGATAATATATAAATATATACAGCTGCACACTGAAAACCGTGTTTCAGGAATACTAAGGTTGCAATGCCAAAGGTCTGGAAATTAGAAAATCTACATGACTTCATGCCTAATAGGTCCATGATGCAATTTTCAGTGATGTATTTATGTAACTATTTTTTTGCCGGACCTTTCCTTCATTAAGTGTGCAGGATGAACTGATTTCTTCAAATCAGTAATTGCATACGCCCTAGCATTGCTGCCATTCATGCTTCTTCCAAAACCACCAGTTCTCTGTTGCAAGCCTCTCGTTACTTTGATTCTGTAAATTGTCCCTCCCATTAGTGACCGCTTAGACAGCAAGAGGGCTGCTCCTATAAAGAAGGAATTGCCTCAAAGTCCTTCCATCTTTTTCAAGAGACACGAGCTCATATCTCCTCTAAGATGACTCTAAAATGAACCAATTGCTGACATTTGGGAAGACCCGGACTTCAAATTCCACGGCCTGCAAGTGCTCAGAGCAGGGGATTTGGTCTAGCACAGCATACATATACATCACCCACATCCAGAGCTAAATTTGTGTTCATCTCTTCTACCCATACATGTGTTCCTTTGTTCAGGTTGATGAGAAAAATCCTGTTATTCCAGGGATATGTGCATCAAGCACCTATTTGGGTACTTGGCTCAGTTTAGTTTTGCAAGTGTAAAAATGCAATTTAGTTCCCTTTAACCATACACCTGCATTTGCCCGAACCTTCGCTTTGTTTCTGTGCTGTCCCCCTCTCTTGACAGAGGCATCTGACCCTTCTCTACACAACATCTGCCAAGGGTGCTTAAGGCCGCAAAGCACCTGCAATTCAACGCTGCTGGTGAGCAGACCTCCACCTATACCTTCACGCCTACACCAGACACGGACCCGCACCACGATGACAGCAGCTTCTGCTGTTGCTCCCTGGGCAAGCCGGCACTTCCCCACGCGACGCATCTTTGAACTTTAATTGCCCCCACTTATTTCTAATGGGTTTGATAATTGAAATCTTCATCTAGCAAAGATGACTCCTGTTTCTTCAGTCATACAGCTGGGCATTAACTTTGATCAGACACCATACACAGCAAAGATTGCCTGAGGCTGGTTAGGGAGTCAAAGACTTAGAGGGAGATCTGGTTTGGCATTAAAATGGGGGTAGCGATGTGCTGCTTCTGTTCTTCCTTCTTGTCCGCAAAATGCATTGCCTTTCTCAGCCAGGTCATTTGTGGTAGCAGCACAAGTCTCCCACAAAGTCTTATATAAAATATTCGAGACTCTACCTGACAGCTAGAGTGACTGACATATCACCAAAGGGGCACGTGTTTGCAGATGCTTGTAGACTGCGGTTGCTAAGAACTGCGAGATGCTCTGTCAGATCCTTAGTGACGTGGGGGACGTGAAGTACATGCACATGGGATTTAAAGACTGACTTGCAAAGTACAGAAGGAGGTAAGTTTGATTTCAGCATCTCGGTTTTTTGGTCCCCATGTGACTTCAATCAGCAGTTCATGCCCTTCTTCTATGAATTAATTTAGCATTAATAGTTACTATGAGTATTTTGGGGGTGGTAGTCATTAAAGTTTGAGAAAGCAAAGGGTGTGACTATTAAGGATATGTTGAACTTTTGCTGATATCCTTCATTGCTGTGAAGTACCATATTTTGGCTTCAGGTTTTACCTGTAAGGTTGTTTTCAGAGGGAGCCGGGGCTTAGCAGCAGCCAGGGCAAGAGCAGCCGGGCAGCTCTGTAGGCCCGTGGCACCCACCAAAGCCAAGGAAGCTCAGCTGTTTGTAGGGAAGGCGCTTTGTGTGTCGCTTACTGTGGAGGAGATCAAACGTGCAAGTACAATAAAACTGTCATTTTACCTGGTCTAGGCAGCTTACAACCTGAGCGTTATCAGCTGTTGCGTGATATTAAATGTTAAACCCTCTCGGAGACACTTTCAGCCGAAGCAGAAAACATCATGATTTTTACCAGAGGCTGTAAAAACTGCCCTTATTTCTCCTCCTAGGAAACATGGCTTTGTGTTAGGTTACTGTGGGTGGGGATCAATGGAAAGCTCTGGCCAAAGAGAGCAGCTGGTGGCTGCCTTTGCCTGTGCTGCACAGCGCATACCCAGCGCAGGGGGGGCTTGTTAAAGGCCCATGTTCAGTAGGACAATGGGAGTTAAGTCGCTTGATTCTCCTTCTGCAGTACCAGAAATCGGTGTCTTCATTGCTGCTTTCTCACCTGATCTGATGCGGGGGGGGAAAAAACCAGCAGTACTGAGTGGCTTTTTCTGTATAATTTTGACTCTGCTGAGGAGCTTATTTGGGGGATTAATCTCTTATGCATAAATCCAGGAATGCAGCTGAAGTGGTAACAAAGATATTAACAGGTTCGTGCGGAGCTTGGCTCTGTTCCCGAGATGTCCTCTTTACTGCGCCTGGCGCGGCTGGTGAATACTCGCGTTTTTACAGACTCTCGGGGCTCCAAAGATGTAAAATGAACCAGGATAAGTGGGAATTCACGCTGTTATCTTGATTCTCTGCATAAGGGGAGGCCCTACAGCAGGGGATTGTATGGAAAACCAAGAATCTCTACTGAGGATGATATATGACCACGGCAAGGTCTTTCTGCTACTCAGCGAGGAAGGAGAGGACAACGGCAGCTGGCAACTACTGTTTCAGCTGACGTACTTGACTTAGCTTTGCGTTGGGCTGAGAGCATGCATACTGCCAATTGCTAAAGCTCAGCGAACTTGCAGCAATTTGTTAAGCGGTAGTAACTCGATGGCTTGCGCTGTCTCTTCAGATGACAAACTAGCAAAATGCTTTAAGGCAGTAGCGCCCCATTTTTCAGTACTGTCAGCTTTCTGTGTGTCTCAGAAAGCAGCACCCTTTTTTGTTATCTTTATTTTTTTAATTCAAAACTGTTAAACACGAGGGGTTTGCTGATTACTTTGAATGGCCTGCGAAGTTATCTGATGGGCGTGACAAATGCAGGAACCGCTGCCCCGGAGCACATGGTGCTGCTGGTCCTTCAAGAGGAGATGGTTGGAACCAAGTTGCTCAGTCCACTCTGGCTTCTTCAAACTCTTGTGGGACCATTTCAAATCATACAGTACTGTAAGGTCTTTATTCTTCCTGCCCCAATGACATGAGAAATGTGAAACGTTGTTTTGAACACAAACAACAGAAACTCTTTTCCCTTAGTACATTTAGGCCAGGATTCAAAATCCTCCGTCGCCGCGATGATACTGCGCGCCATAAATTGTGCTTCCTTGAGAGGACCCTTCACAGGGCACCAGGGCAGGAGAGGTACAACAGCCTGGAGGAACCCCAAGGAAATGACAGGATCAGGATTTCTCAGCAAAATGTAACGTAAGTTGGCAGCTTCCATTGGGAATCCATGTCCACAGCCACTCTGGGGTGGCAGGGCGGGATTAATGTCTTCAAACACCCGCTCTCTGTTTGTAACCCATGGTTCTTCGTGGACCTGAGGAGGGGTTTGGCCGTTCACCCAGCCTGTGAGCCTGGTGTGCCAAGGAGAGGCAGTGGCTGTTGGCTTCGCACCCAAGCCGCAGGAACGAGCGCTTTGCCAAACGGTAGATGTCGGAGATGCAGTGCACCTAACACAACATCAGTCCTTACAATCTCCCCCCAGTAGCCCAAGTTAGGCACGATGACTTCAAGGTGACAGTGAAAGGCGGCTCCTTGCCTTTATGGTTGGAGGCTTTAATTTGATTGCTTTGTTAATGAAGTGATGACTCTTGAAAACAAGAGTGGTAACACAATTATATATGCTCATCTGTCAGAAGAGTAGATCAAAGCTATCTATAGAGCTACAGACAAATATCACCACAGATGACCCAGAGGCTTCCTTTGTGTGAAGTGACAGACCAGAGCATGACTTCATTGGAAAACCGGTCTTAGATCCATACAGCAAAGTCACCCAGCCTAACGCTGACCCAGAGCTTTTCTCTGCGTTTGCTTACAGCTGAATAGTGACAGGGGTTAGAGACGATGACGCCAACTTTCCCTGTTTTTGTTTTTCTGGTAAGAGACCTTATTCAGCACAACAGTATCGCTTATGCTCATCGTTACATGTGCAATCTTAAGATGATATCTCGGCAAGTTCAGACGCGACGGAGGCCTTTGGGTTGTGTCGCCGTGGGGTGTGTTGCAGCCTGGCGCTGTGCAGCGAGGGTGTCGTGGATCATTTGGGAACCTCTGTGGACGTGTGAGGAGTCAGTGGCGTAGCGATCGCTTTGTGCTCAACCTGGAGCCAGGCCTGACCGGATCCCTGCCATCCGGGTGTCTCAAGGCACATCCTCACCATAGCGCTGACACCATTAACTACTAATGTCTTCTCAATAAGGAGGAGCCAAGGAAGGTTCCTGTAACTCACTGACAATCATTGATGTGATCACACCTAAAGCCCAATTTTATATACTCATTAAGTATCAAGAGAGGCAGATCTGGGCCCCCTGCACCACACAGAAGCTCATTCGCTCTCCATAGATCTCTATGCACAAAGTCATTCATGCTACTATAAAAGGGATTACATACAAGCCATATCTTGAAGGGTGTTGAACACAACATTATAATCTTCCACGACATTTGGTTCTTCCAAACACAGCCCCCGAAGCCCTGCGATGGAAAGAGGGTCCCCATCTGCATTTACAAAAAAAAGAATTTCAGCTCCCATTGCTGGAGGGAAGTGAAGAAAAATGCAGCTTCAGTGAACACTAAAGGCTCAGAAACAAGAATCAAATCCACCAAAAAAAAGCCTCCCTGTGTAAAAAACAAGATCTTATGTATGTGAGCAAATATGTTTTTGGGGCATGAATCATGGTGTCTTCAGTTTTTGTGGAGTTTTTATTTTGATTTGTGTTTTGGGTTGGTTTTTCTTTGGTTCTTGTTTTTTGCAGGTGTGTATAATTTACAGTCCCAGGATGTGTTGAAGCATTTAGTGATTTGGCTTAACTTCAGATGCCATGAGCAGTGTTAGCAGGTAGGTGCTCGGCGCATCCTGGAAAATCAGTGTCTCGAGCTGAAAATTCAGAGTCATGACTTAAGGCTGTCAACCACAGAAAATATGGAACACAGACACAATTACACTTAAATTATATGGGGGAACTCTATGTCTTTAATTTTACCTTTGTGAGAGTACATGACGGCAGTCTGAACTAGAACTCATTGGTTTATACGTCTTTAGTTTCTTGCATGTGTAAATACATACACACACTTTTTTTGTGAACAAGCCCTTGAAACGTGCCACGGCCTGCTTGTGCCATGGGAGCATCGGTATCCGTGTGCATCTGTTTGTCTGGTGGCCAAGCACTGAGACCGTATTCAACACAACATCCAAGTGCCTTAGAAGAAAACCATCTATTGCCACGTGGTTTCTTCCCTCTTCGTATCTTGTGGCTGCACTGGTGCTTCAGTTATAGTTTCCTTCCCTGCCTATTTTGCGTGCTTTAATGCTGATGTTTGTGTAAGCCTGTATATTACCCATGCTATATATATATTTGTTTAGAAGCCACAGTGTCTAAGAATTGTATTTATGTTCCCTTCAGCTTGCACTGTGAAGGTGAGACTATTAAGCAAAGGCGTCTGTCATCAAAGGACGCTTCGGAGCCTACGAAACGCGGTGGTTTTCATACAAAGGCTTTATTGTCATGGGGTTGGTTTGCAGAATGATTTGTGAGTGGCAAAGCCAGGAGCTCCAGAGCCCATCCTAAGCCTCGCTTACGTTCTTCAGTTCATCCCTGGGCTTTGTGGGACCCAGAAATAAAAGCAGGAAACGCGCTGTGGTTTCACTAGCTGTAAATAGCGACCGGCCCCAGGCTGCGTGAGATCCGGCCCGGGGCAGCGCCTGCCTTCGGGCAGCAGCACTAGCAATCACATCCCTGGCAGGCGTACGTTGTATCCCTCCCCGCGCACTGCCCTAAGCCTCCCTCTGCAGCCCTGCGGTCCCGGCAGCTCCGTCCCACCCTCCCGTTCTGTGCGGTGACGTTCCCGACCCCATCCAGACTCTACCCACTGTCCCGACTCCCTGGTGGCAGGGTGGCACTGGTCGCACTCTCTTGGCTTGGCATCTCAGCACATTTCAGTCCCTTCCCTTGCCGCCTGCCAGGCCGCGGAGCGTGTGCCACCCGCCCCAGAAGCCAGCTTGCGTCACCTGTGTGGCCCCGGGGCCACCCGAGCAGGGCGTCGGGCTTGGCCCCACAGCTGGGAGTGCCCAAGCCAGCGGTGACGCAGAGAGGCACCGAGCAAGCCCAGGGAGGGGCTCTCACATCGGGTTTGGGGGATTCTGCCCCCTGTGCCCACCTGCAGCGGTGCCTGTGGGGCCGGGAAGGGGAGAGGGGTCTCGACCTTGTTGTCCTCTGCTTCTCCCCATCGGTGTGAGCCCACCTGTCTGCACAGTCCATGGGAAAGCTGAACGTAACACGTGAATTGTGTTTGTTTCCTCCTTTAGCTGAAGTTGCCCTGTGGTATTAATCCCAGAGATTACCAGGAGAATAATCCTCTCTCACCTTGCCAGTGCCAGATCCAGCCAGAGGCCTGTCTTGCTTCTGAAGAAAGAAATTACAGAATGTTTAAGCAAGTGAAGAAAGAAATTACAAAGGGAGAGGATCAGAAAGAAGGAGAAAGAAGAGAAAAGAGAAGAGAAGAGAAGAGAAGAGAAGAGAAGAGAAGAGAAGAGAAGAGAAGAGAAGAGAAGAGAGGAAAGGGGGAAAAGAGAGAGAAATGGGAAAAAGAAAAGAGAAAAGAAAGAAAGAAAGAAAGAAAGAGAAAGAAAGAAAGAAAGAAAGAAAGAAAGAAAGAAAGAAAGAAAGAAAGAAAGAAAGAAAGAAAGAGAGAACGGAAGAAAGAAAGAAAGAAAGAAAGAAAGAAAAGAGAAAGGAAGGAAGGAGGGAAGGAAGGGGTGGGAGGAGAGAGAGTGAGATATTAAATGGAGACATTAGGGAGCATGTAGTGGAGCGAGGTGAACCCTTAGCATCGGCCAGGATTCCCCTGGTGCCGTCCTGGGGAAGGGGCTTTGCTGGTGCGGTAAGCCGCAGCACAGCGTGGAGGGGCATCCCCTCCCAGCCCAGCTGCACCCCCTGCGCAGGCCGCAGGAGAGGGGGATGCCAGGGCTCGTCTGTCTCTGCCAGATCCCAGCTAGAGCCTCGCGTGCACTTTCCCCAACACCACCCGCGGATGCTCAGCTGTTCGGGGACATCTTCTTGCCAGATTTGTGGGACTTCAGCATCACTCCTCTAATCCGGAGGGAGGGGGCTGGTGGGGCAACCACTCCCTTCTGGCTCTGCAGGGCAGGAATTTGGGTTTCCTCGTTCCCTGACAGTCAGGCGGTGGGGGGAGCCCTCTGTCACAGCACCGTGGCCTCAGAGCTCCCACGCCCCAACCCGGCTGCGCACTGGGGTTGCTCCTCTCCTCGCGGGGTGATGCTTGCCCTGTCTGCAAGTGGGCAGGGGTGCGCTGTTACCTCCCGTGCACCCCAGCCTGCACACATGCATGCACACAGAGACACACGCGTGCACACCCATGCGCTGGTGTTGCTGGTGAAGCCCATCGCATGGTTGCTATCACAGACCATGTTTAATTATGCTGTGGAGCTCGTTACCACAGGAAGGAGCCGAGGCCAAGAATTAAGTAAGACTTTGTAATGGGATTGGCCATTTGAACAGACAATAAGAATATCCAGAGTTGTCATAATTCATGCCGATAAAAATTTTGGAAAGGATGTACAAGTCTTTACCTCAGGGTTTAAGCCAAGTAGAAAGACCAAGAGACTTGGTCTGAAAGGAGGGGAGTCGGGGGGCAGATTACCTCACCGTCTGGCTATGGCCATGGCCCTGCACCTCCCCGAACCACATAGCCCTGATCCTTACCAGTGGCAGGGCATGGGGCTCGGCACCCTGGGCTGGCCCTGGGGGCATCTCCTGCCCCCTCGCCCGGCCGTGCCATGGGGCCAGGTGATGCCTATCTGCCCTTGGGAGGGAGGGATGGGGAAACCCTCCCAGCTCCATGGGACAAATCCTAACAGGGTCCTGGTCCATCCCCACAGCCACCATGGGGACCTGGGGCAGCTGCCCCCATGCCAGCCCGCAGTCGAAGCCAACGCCACATCCCTGCCCGAGCTGGCAGTGAGAGCTGGTGGGACTTGGGTGGGAGGCTGGTCCTGCCCTGGTCAAACGAGCCAGGGCTCCTTGCTGGGGGCTGCTGGGGAAGGCAGTTACAGTTTAACTCGCACAGCCCACAGAGCCCACTGTCGGGAGTGCCTGTCTAATGATTAAAGCACTAAACGAAGAGGCATGAACTCTGCGTGCTCTCCCCAGCCTTGCTACTGAGTTACGTGGAGCCAGGCAAGTCAGGACTTCACCCCACCACAGCCACCAGGTCCGTCTGGTTACTGACATGTCCTTTAAATGGTTGTGTCTTCACAAGGGTTTCTCGTTATTTGATTTCTTGGTGTTCAAAACCTAGTAAATGGCTCGGTTCACCCCTTTGCTCAAGGACCAGGGAGGAAGAGAAAGGAGTTGCAAGGAGGAGGGCTGCAGCCGTAGGAGATCTGCTGTAGGAGACCCATACCCTGATCCGCCCTCCACCCTGTGGAGCTCAACATTCAGAAATGCAGCTCCAGACATTGAATCCCTGACGGGCTTCCCAGAGCTGCACTTCGGAGGACCAGGAGGCAGGGGCAAACTGGACAGAGGATAACATTTGTAGCCACTGAACGTGAAGAGGTAGCCTGCCATCTTGCAGGGCGGCACACATCTGCCAGCACAGCTGGCTGTCTCCATCTGACCTCTGGAGCAGCCCCCCCAGCCAGCAGCATGGTCCAGCTGGGGGGATCACGCCGAGGGACCCTACTAGTGCATCACTGAGGTGAGGAAAGGCAAACACACATCGTACAGTTGCTGCATTGCCCTTTGTGCCCTGTGCCAGAGGAGGGGAGGAACATGCTTGGAGATGTCCACCTCCAAAGGCAGCAGCTTCTGCCCATCCCATGGAGCCCCTGTCTGGCTCCTGTCTCTTCTCAGCGGCGTGTCCCTGAGTCCAGGGTGGATTTTATTTGGTGATGTCAGGCCAGATGAATCCTGGTTTAATTGACCGTGAGTGAATTTGTGCTTCGATGGTTAATGTTACACTTGGGGCTGGGAAAACTACTGCAAGATCATAGCAATTAGAGCTGGAAATGATTCAAGTCATCTAATTTATTTCCTCTCTCCCCCCTCATTGTCTCTCCGGGGGACGGGGGCAGTAAGGTTCCCAACAATACGTCTCCCTGTGCGTTGTCTGGTCCTGTCTCCCTGACTCAAGGAGCGGAGCATCCACGTGTCCCTGGGGAGACAATTCCACTGCTTGAAAGACGTCAACATTAGGAAATGTTTCAGAAGTTGAGCCTATATTTCCTTTTGTGGAGTGCCACAAATTCTCAGGTCGTGAGCTTTACGCCTCAAGGAAACTGGCTGCTTCCCACGAGGGCAGCGGCTGGGAACAAGGTGGTGGTTTTCTTCAGTGTTTGCAGGGGCAGGTAGAGAACATGGGGGTGGGTCAATGAAGGTTTTCACACCTGTGAGGCAGGTCAGATCAGGTAACTTGTCTGGAACAAGCCCTCCTTTGGCAGGAGCTCAAGATTTTTTTTTTTTTTCCATTTCCAGATTTTTATTCCATAAATTCCACCTTGACTCATAAAAATCTCACTGCTGGAAACTTGTCCAGTTCCTCACAACAAATTCACTCCCTTTGACTTGTTCCTACTACTGCTAATAATCCCACCACAGGAATGTGGGGCAAGTGGTAATGAAAGGACAAAAAAAGGTCCATCCCGATGAAAGAAAGCGTAGTAAGGAGTAGCAGGTGCTCCTTGAAAGCTGTCACAGAATAGGCATCACCTCGGCCTCGGTCTGCGCTGCATGCAGGGAGGACACAGGCCCATCTGACCAGGGGGAAGCTTCTTGTAGAGATGCAACAGGGATGGAAGAAACTTCCCAAGAGATCAGAGCTTATGAGCACCACAGAAATGCTACACTAGGCCTACATCTATGTTAAGAAAAGCTGGAGCCACATGGCTCACTTTCTAGTGATAAAGTCTACTGCTGAACATATTCTGCAGGGTCATGCCATTAACTGAGAGGGACTTGTGTTCCTTATACATTTTAAATTGCTCTTCTCTGCCAGGTGAGCCGAGTATTTCCACATCTCAAACAGCCTGAGCACTTCCCCACCCTCTTCCTGCTCACCAGCAGCAGAGGCCAGCCAGGCGAGACACACGACATCCATTACTGTAGCAAATGAGAAAGAGGAGCGTGAGGGCGACAGGAGCCTTAGGAATGTTTTGGCGAGATGAAGAGAAGTAAAATGGCTTGTGGTGTTCAGGGGGCTGCACGGGTTAAGCTAATTTTCACAACTGATCAGAGGCAGCATCTTCCCTGGGTGTGCTGTGACAATGTCTCCCACCAATCTTAGTCACATCTGAGACTCTGGTCATGGAGTAAAGTCCAGTTCCAGTTGTGGACACTGCTCATTATTAAATCAGTGAGGCTTAATCATATCTGGACATCTTCTAAAGAACATCTGGACAACATCTTTGGCGGCTGAGACTAGACAGGAGCCCCTCCTACTGGTAGCTGGTGCCCCCGATACCTAGTGAGGCTCACCCCTGGCCAGGTACAAGTGCCCTTTCCTCGTCCGTCCTCCTCTCTAAATGGAGGAATAGCTTCAGTGGACAAAACCCATAGTATGATATTCATGGGTCACTGTTTTGGTGGAGGATAAAGCAAACTTGCAGGGGAAACTAGAAGAAAAGAAGGCAACCAACTTTTCTCCTTCCAGGAGAAAGACATCAAAGACATTTCAGCAGAGAGGACAAAGTGAGGTAAAGCAATAGGTGGTCTCCTGTCCTCACCCACCCACGCAAGCACCATGACCAACTCATTCAGTGTTTTTTATCCTCAGCACTGGCAGGAGTGCCAAGTCTTCCCCGCTGTGAGACACACATTCCCCCAGATGGGCCACGCACCTCATTACTGCTGGCTGAGGACCTCTTGCCTCTTCTCCAGCCCTTCAAGTGGCTAGCCAGGTGCCCACTCCCACCCAGCTTTCAAGGTGTGTGCCCCCAGGTCTCCCTCTTGCCCTTCCTGGCACCCAGCAACACCACAGGACTGACACACGCCTACGTGCCTCCCAACGGCTCTTCTTGTCCCACCAAAGCAGGAGTGGAGACAGCAAGGAAGGATTAAAGCTGCAGGAAAGTCCCATCTTCCCCATGGACTACACTGAAGCCAGCAGGGGCTTTCAATAAGCTGGGATTTTTTCTCATAGCTGGAGGTTTTAAGGAGCACATGTATCCAGTCCTACCCACCTGCCTCTGCTGTTGGTCCTATAGTGGCTCTGCCTTCCCCTTCTGCCACCTCTAACCGTGATGTAAGACACCGTCTCGGGGCGTGAAGCAGTGCCAGCCCCAGGAGGATTCCCGTGAGGACCGTTGTGGCCAGCTGTCCCTTGTCACGCCAAAAGTGGAAAAACGTGTTACTCGACAGGCCAAGCAATTTCTTACCAAGCCTCACGTCTGTGACGCGCCCCTTCACACCTCCAGGTCCCAGGAGAGGACCCTGGCATTTGCCAGGTCCCCAAAGGAGCACCCTGCCCCTGCCCTCTGCAGCCTGAACGTGCAAGTTGGAAGTTTGACAGACAAGCAGGGAACAACAGCCCATATGGTAAACCAGCTTTATCTCAGAGCAAAAAAGCTGGCACCTAAAATTTCCTGCAGCCAGCTGCAATTTCAGGACTGCCTTTGCCCTCTAATTAGTTGGTATTTGCTGTACCAACTATTATCTTTCTAGTTACATAGTGCTGAGGACAATGGCTCCTTATTTCCTACCACAAACACTGGGTTACTATTTACCTCCAGCTGTACCTCCTCTCCTATTCCCATTAAAAGAAAGCATCATTAATGACTACAGTGATGGGAAACACTGGAACAGTGGGTCATAAATTAAGACACTCGGAGCTTTCAATTATTTGTACTGTGTAGCCCGTATTCAAACATTTACCCGCTCCTCTAAAAATGCTCATGTGAGTATTTCCACTCTGAACCTGAACGGACACTCAGAGCTGTTCGAAACCAGTCACTCGTGTAGGGGTGTGCGCCTCACGCTGCACCAAGTCCCAACCTGGTACAAATTTGAGTAATTCCGGGGGGCCAAATGCCTCCCTGATGTAACTCACTTCGAATCCTCATCTGCGTGCAGCTGTGCATCTGCGCATCTGTGCTCCTTGCACTGCGCGCGAGGCTCCGCAGCTCCTGCCGCGCGGAGGCTTTGGATGCCTGACGCTGTGGGGCCCAGCAATGGGGATCCCGACACAACAAGTGTAAATCCCGTCTTCGTCGGCTGCTGCAGAGCTGCCACCAAGCTCGGAGGCCAGGCCTGTAAATCCTGCCTCCGAGCACTGAGATGCCCAACGATCTCGAGGGCTAGGCACCGCGCTCAGTTACACCAACAAAACTTTGTGGTGATCCTGCTGATGTCTGTGCAGCTATTCCCTACTTCTGCCAGGAAAATTGAGAACAGGATCTGGCCATGAATCTGTGAAGTTTTATGGGGGGAGAGGCGGGGGAGAGCCCCAGTGTGATTCCTGGTGTTGCAGGCAAGGGATGGATGTGCCTGTTGAGAGCCAGCCCCATCAAGAGCTTCATGCAAGCTGTGTGCTGCATCCTCTGCCAAACCTTGCCAGCTTTTTTTAAGTGTCCCCCAAACAGGCTGTGCCTCATTCGCACCTTCCCTGCAACCTGCCCCTGCCCGCACGTGGATACAGATGCCGAACATCCCTGCTCAGATGAAGCAGCAGGTCACCAGGTCAAAACTCCTCCTCTGGCCAGAGCCAGAAAACCCACTGCCCACGCCGGTGGGGCTTTGGCTTCCAGCGCGTTGGCCCCCGGGCCAGGGGCCACAAGGGCAGGGTGCCCGTGAGCACCCACAGCGAGACACGTATGGCGCGGCGTGCCTGCTGCACAAGGCGGTGGCGAGCTGGGCGCTCACGGGCGCCGGGCCCCGGCGGCCGGGCAGGGGGCGACCGCTGCAGAGGTGCGCTGGGGGCGACCCACGAGTGACGGAGACCCCCTGCGGGGGCTGCGCCGCCGGGCACGGGTCGGGGGGGGGGGGGCGGGCGGCAGGTCTGCGGGGGCCGGAGGGCAGGAGCGCTACTGGTCCCCGCGGACCCCGGCACCGGCGCGGCGCTGCCCACGGGTCTCCTCGGCCCCTTCTGCCGCACAGGGCCGCCGCGTTTCCCCCCGCCGCCCTCCCCGCCCGCCGGCACGGGGCCCCCCCGACGGCAGCGGGCCCGCACCTCGCCCCCCCGGCCACCCCCCGCCCGCCCCAGCGCGGGGCCGCCCCGGCGGGGGAGGCCGCCGCGCCCCCTCCAGCGAGCCCCATCCCGGCGGCGGTGGCGGCGGCGACGGCGGCGGCGGTGCCCGCGGCGGGGCGGGCGCAGGGCGCGGGGGGCGGGCGCGGGGCGGGGGGAGGCGGGGCGGAGGCGGCCGGAGCCCCCGGGATCCGCCGGCACCTCCCGGGCCCGGCACTCGCCGCCGCCGCCAACTTCGGCCGGGAGTCGCCTCTCGGTGCCGCCGTTCCCGGAGTCCAGCGCCGCCGCGGCGACGGGGAGGGCAGCGCCGGCAGCCTCCCCCCGCTCCCCTCTCGCTGCCGGCCGGGGGCTCGGCGCGGCGCGGCGACGGGGCCGCGGCCCCCGGGGCAGGTGCGTCCCCTCGCGGTCTCCGGCCGCCGCGACGCCGCGGAGGGGGGCGCGGAGCCCCGTCCCCGCCGCGGGCGCCCGCTCACCTGCCGCCGCCGCCGCCCGGGGACGCGGCGCCCGGGAGATGCAGGTAGGAGGCGGCCCCGGCCGGCGGCGGCGGGAGGGCGGCGGCGGCGGCGGGGGGAGGAGGCCGGGGGGCGGGAGGCGGGAGGCGTTTCGCCGTGCCGGGCGGCGCGGCTCCCCGGGCCCGTCCCGGGGCCGGACGCCTCCCCGGGCGGCCCCCGAAGGGGCGGGAGGCGGCGCGGGCAGCGCCGGGCGGTCGCTGCTTTCTCCCAGCCCGGGAGACGCGGCCGCCTTTCGCCGCCGACCCCCGGCAGCGCGGCCCGGGGGCGCCCCCGGCCCGTCACGGTCGCCGGTCGGGGCAGGGCAGGGCCGCGGGGATGGGGCGGTCCGGGCTGCGCGGAGCCCCCGCGGCGGGCGGCCCCGGCCGGGGGAAGGAGCCGTCGGGGGCCGCGGCCGTCGGGGGGCCGAGCCGCGGCCGCTGCCGGGAAGCAGCCGCAGGGAGCATCCCCGCTACACGGGGCGGCGGAGGGGCGGCCGGGGCACGGGGCTGGGGCCGGCTGCCGGGTGGCCCCGGGGTGGCCTTGGCGGCGTTGCTGGCGTGGGAGAGACCTGGTCTGGCAGGAGAGGCGCTGCCCGGTCGCGAGGGGCCGTACTCCGGCTGGGGTGCGAGGGATGCTCCTCCGGGGTGGCGGGCGCTGAGCCGCTAAAAGAGATTTTCCTCGGACATGACAGATGCGAGTTTGGCAAAACAGATGTTTCTCCGGTAAGATGGACGTCGCTCTGAGCGGAGAGATGTTACTCTCGGATGAGGGCCCTTTCCCTGAGCGTAAGCACGGCGGCTTTCCCGAGAGGACCTGAGCTCCCTGCCCACGCTGTCCTCCTCACCCACGTGCCCGCGGTCTGGCAGCGTGCGCCGTCACGGGCCGTGGCGCGGGAGAAGGTGCTCGTGCGCCTGGAAACGCAGACAAGTCGTAACGTTGTGCCCGGTCTCACGGTACCAGGGCACGAGCATCCCAGTTATGTTTGTAACAAACACGCTGTTTTATGAAATTTGTTTTTTTCTGGGAATTGTGGTGCAATACTTCCCGTAGCGGTCTGGGTAAAATTACTTCCCCAAACATATTTTTGTGTGCTGTGATGCACATTGCTGCCCCATGCTTTTTGTACTTTTCCTCTGCCGCCAGATGAGCATCCCTGTCAGGCTCTCTGTCCAACTTTTACCTGCCTCTTAATGCTTTCCTGCCTGTACTCTCCAGTGTGTGTTCATCATCACCCTTGCTCCGCTGCCTGCACCCACATACTCACCTGGTCGTCTTTGGGGTTGGGGGTTTTTTGTGATGGAGCTCACACATGTACCAGCATTTATGTTCTCACTTTATTTTCTTCATAGCCAAGAACTTGGGTGCACGTGCCTCACTGCACCCGCACATTTTGGATATAATCTCTACCACGCTTCACCCGCACGCGTGGACTGTCTTTTCCACTGATGCCTCCTTGTCTGCCTGCGCATCGAGGGCTCTCTCCTGTTGTCCTTTATTTGGGCTTTTGTGTCTTCACAGCCTTGGGCACACACGTGTTAATGGGCACACAAGGCATCTCCTTCCTTTACAGTCATCTTCGTCCGTCTGTCCCTTCAGAGCCCTTTACCCTCCCCGGGACATGCGTATCTCTAAGGTTTTCCCCGCCCTCCCCGGCAGGTGGGAGGTCTGCAGGGGGGCACCACCAACACATTCCCCTTCTTTCCCACGTGCGCCGCTGGATATCAACACACAAGATGAGGCGACCGCCGTTTCTGGTGGTGGCGGGTTTAACCTGGGGGTGCCTGTCTTCTGTCACGCTCACAGTTGCTGTTTTAAAAGGAGAACCCAGTTTGGTACATGCTCTTCTTCCCAAAGGAGAAAGAAGTGGGCTTCCTCAGAATTGTCAGGAGAGACAGACTCCTCTTAAACCTTGTCCAATGCATGGACACCTGGGTTTGTCCAAGGTGAAGGCTGGGCACTGCAGGAATTCAGGTGGAATTTTTTTACCCCAAGCGTCCAACGTATGGGATGAGTTACCGCATGTGGCAGCAAAGCCAGCCCAAGTACTCATTTTTTTCCTTCCTTTAAAGAAATTGGCCAAGTATGTGAAGGGAAAAGCATGAGGTTGAACTGCCAGTGCGGGGTAGGAGGCAGAGCTGGAGAGGCGAGCTGGCCCCGTTTCAGCGTTTCCTCTGCTCCCAGGCTCCGTCGCTCGCTCGCGTTTCTGTGCCCAGGAGTGTCTGCGAGAGATTCCTCCCTCTTGGAAAGGGGTCCCTCCCTAGCTCCTTCTGTTTCATCGATGTTTGCACACCTCTCGGTAGCTGTAAGCAGCCCCTGTGTCCTTTCCCCTGTCTCTAGTGCACGTACAACGAAAATCTCCTTCCGCGTGTGACTAACCTCTGTTTAGGGAAAGCTGAAGCTGAAATTGTGGCTGCAGGCTCCCAGCCCTGGGAAGTCTTCTCTCTCGGTCCCTTCCCTCCCAATCTGCCAGAAATCATGACATCAGTTGAAAAAAATGAAAGTTTTGAAAGAGCTGGGTCTAAAAATTGAGGGGTCCTATTTTTTTTCAGGTAGTAAGGTATGTCCCAATTTTATTTTCCAGAATTATTCTGTGAAGACCAGAAACACACCTTTTTAAAGAAAAATGCACATTCTTGTATAGTGAAGTCTCCAGGAGCTTGGACTTTTAGGAGGAGATCAAATATTGTGAAATTGAAAAAAAGAGTAAATCAGTGCAGTCACCTTTAATGCTGTTTGTTCCTTTCTCTAGCCCAGTAGGCCTCTCTGTTTCTGGTCTGCTTCAGATCGTGAGTCTTTTATCCTGAAGTTGTTGGGTCTGGGTTTCAAGGCGTGCAGGGAAACCACTTCTTTTCTGAAAACTGCATGATTGCTCATTTAAATGAATATAAATTGTTACTGTTCATAAGATCTTTTTTCTAACGGCTGATCAAAGTTCGAGTGAAAACCATTTCATCATTTCCAAATTAATTGGACACACACACAATAAGCGTTTCAGACAGACTTTTAAACACAGTACTTTTAAAATCAGGATGTGGATAGCCAAGGCATGTTGTCATGTAAGACAGGGCAGTCCGTGATTTGCTTCTATTTTTTTGCAGAGCAAGGGACCTTCACGTGCAGGAAAAAGACGTACAGGCTTCATTAAAACTGAAGGCAGCGCAGAGAAGAGTCACGGGTATTTTTCCTGAACTGGAAAAAATTCTTTTCTCACGGGAGATTTAAGGAAGGTGGACCTAGGTAGCATTTCAGAAAGAAAATTAAGAGGTAGTGTGGTGTGATACCTGAGCGCTTTCAGCGGCACTGAGAGTAGCTGGTACTCGGAGAGCTTTCCGATTCAAGAGGAGAACTTAAAGCCTGCAACTGGGCGTTTAAGCTCTATGCATTCACGTTAGAAACAGGCAACGTTTTTAACAGCAGGGTGATCAACCATCGAAACAAACGACCAAAGGCAACATTAGCTTCTCCAGCTCTTAAAATCTTCAAATAAAGACCGAATGTCTTTTTGGAAGTGACGCTTTACTGGAGCGTGAGTTCTTGGGCTCACTGCAGAGATAACTGGCTGAGACCGTATGGACAGAATTACAGACAAGACCAAACCCTGTGATCCGCCACCCCCTTCCAAGCTTTGGCTTAGGCCTTGATAAAGCTTACGCACGCCTTCCCCTGCTCTGCGTGAGGTAGAGCAGCGGGGTCACTGAAAGCAGATTGTCGCTTTTCAGCACAGCTGTTTCCACAAAGTAGGGATGCTCTCGTGTACCTTGTAATTGCATGGCTGCTCTCCGCGAAAGCGCTTTGCAAGGGGAGCCCACTGTAGATGGCAGGCTGTCCATATGTGGGGATCCTTCGCTTGTCCTTGGGAGCTGTGAAACGGGCAGCGGGGTTTGAAGACTTGCAGTAGGGCTGCAGGCAGCATGGGGAAAGGAGTGCGGTGTGTGTCCCCTCTGGTCCTCGGGGCCTGGGTGACTCAAGCTAGAGTTTGGCTGAGTTTGTGAAACTTTAACTCCTTGTTCTTTTATTAAGGTCATCAGCAATTGCCAAGTCTCTTCTTTCACCTTTTTTCCCTCAGAAAGGGAGCTCCACAGGGCTCTGGAACCCGAATGGCTATGCCAACAGTGTGGGCCCTGTGTTTCTGGTTGGGTTTTCCCTGGTGCCTTTCCTTTGCGCTGTCCCTGTGCACCGTGCATACCCGGCTCGTGGGACGGTGGCTCTCCTCAGGCTGCAGCGTCCTGCATGCTTCTCTCAACAGCTTTCCTGCTTCTCAGGGGTGCTGCCTCGCAGGGAGGTGCTTGGAGCAAACGACGGGGAAAAAATGTCCCCACAGTCGGGTGCTCCCCCACCTGCTCGCCCCCGATGGCCCTATTCTGGGGTGCCCCAGCCCGCGGCTACAGCCCCCCAGCAGTTTGTTTTGGGGGGTCCTCCCCAGGGCTTGGCAGTGGTGGACGGTGAGGGCTGTGTGAACCCCGTCTCTTCCCCTCGGTATGTTTACCTGTCTAAATTTAACTCCCCAGCCAGCTTCATCCATCCTAAGCCGACCTGTTCTCTTGTGGCTGAGCTGTGGGTCTGGCTCCTGCTGCAGCGTTTCCTGGCTGCCTCGGGCTGGTGGTTTGCTGCTCGCTCCCTCTCTCTGGCTCTTTCGAGGTCCTGGGCAAGCCAGTTCTCCCCGCTTGTAGGTTTTATTTTTAAATCTGGTTGCGCAGAAAGGGACCAGACAGCCCTCAGGACTGGAGGATCCCTTGTTCTCTCATCCCTGGTTGCTCTGAGTATTTACTCTGCAGTGGGCTTCAGGAAATCTTCCCTTGTCCTGCTACAGCCCACAGCCGTTTTCCTTCTGGCTGTGGTTGCTCCCAAACGGAGACCAGGCATGTGGAGGAGCTCCCTGGCCATCTCTAAAGGGATGATGCCTCTTTCAGCCCCTGTCAGGACCCCGGCAGTGGGGTCAGTAGGTGCTTCCCCATGGAGGCACCTTCCTCGTTTCACTTTCTTCAGAGCTGGGCGTCCCTGAGCTGGCTTTCGTCCCAGTTTGTCTGGGAACGGAGTGATGTGCCCCTCAGCTTCAGAGGAGCCGGAGGGAGGGAGAAGCAGGGAAGAGGGAGTGCTCCTCTGTCTGTCGGGCTGGACAGAATTCGCTTTCTTTAGAGTTTTCAGAGTTTGGGACAGTAAATATGGCCCAACCTGGCAGCCTTCTTCATCTAAATAAAACCATCGGGATCAAACCATTCATGTCCTGCATAACCCTGCAAGAGACCCCTAATTGATCTCTGCCTTTCCGGGCATGCCTGCTTGTCGTGTAGCTAATGCTGTGGTCTACCACATGAGAGAGATGGTTTGAATCCTGGCCTCCTCTGTCACTCTTTGAGCTAACCCGGTGGCCTTGTGTTTAATACTCTCATATTCAGAGGAAAGGTAACGAAGGCCAAGGTTTTCAGCAATGACTAGTGATTTGGGGTATCCGATTTGAAACACTGTCAAAGGTCCCGATTTTTTTCCAAGGTTCAGCTATTTCTGATGCTTGGGCAGGCTTAAATAGTCTGGACTCGATTACTCAAAATGACTAACCCATTTTGCAAATTTTCATCTCGGGATCTGGAGCAGAATTAGCCAAAACAAAATGAGATGGAATAATGCAAAATGTAGGTCTCTAGCAGGGATGCTCAAATGGAGTGAGTCTTCCTAGAGCAGGAATCGGTTCGTGGCCAGGGAGCTCACGACACTGTTGCATGCAGGGGTTTGAGAAAGAGTTCTTGGTTTACTTTAATTTGTGGGTTTCGGTAGCTCATGAGAAAGGCTTGAAGGTTTTGATAGTTTTATCTTAGGGAAAGAAAAGGAGAGCAACATTGTATCTTTACATATAGCTCTGTGTGTGTGTGTGAAGTTTAACTCTTCTTTTATTTGAAGGATTTGGGGAAAATATGTTTTCTGTAAACTCTCATCTCAGCTGAAGATGAAGGAGACAGAGCTGGTTGGGTGGAGCACGTGGTTTGGGTTGTTTTTTTCATCATTAAGGGCAGAGGGTTAACAAAAGTCATACCAATACCAGTATTTCTGTGGTCTCCCTAAATTTATCTTCCTTTTCCAGTTGTTCAGCTTCTTGGCTGGTTTGGTATCATTGTTTCACTGAGTCCTAAAGCATTGTAGCACCTCTGTTGTGGACAAGTTGGAGTTCTAAAGCAAATTAAATGAGAATCTCCCTTGCTTAGCTGTGAAAACATTTCTGAGCTTTGTTATGCATCAAAGAATAGTGAGAGAAACTTATGAGCCAAATATGTCTTCAGTAATGGAACATTTTTCAGAAAAAATAATTTTGTGACTGTTGGGTTCATTACTCTCTGAGGTGTTCCTAAGTACTCCGAAGTTGTCTCTAATCATAAAAAATTGATGCTGTACAAAAGAAAATGAAGTTCCTTTTTTTTCCTCCTCTTTTTACAGATAGAGCAATTCTAGAGGTTTCCTTATTATATTCCATGGCCCAGATTTGTTAATAATTATGGTAACTATTGGTCCTGGCAGAAAGTCAGGGGTTTGTTTAGTAAATATTTTGCCATTATCATTTCTGTGTCACAGCTGGGATGGTTTGGAGTATCCTGTGGCTGTCATCACTGTCGATTCTGCCCGGCTTTGCACCTCTGAAAACTTTCTGAAAGCTTTACAATCTCGTATTGAGATGCTGCAGATATTCATGGGGTAGCCCCATGACTCTACATGCTGTAGTGGAGGCTTCTGGTTTTGGACCAAAATGTCAGCTCTCGCTCCAGTGCGCGGTGTGTACAAACCAGATTTCTCACCGACATCTGCAGCCTTGCGGGTGACTGCAACTGTTATTCCACCTGCGGAGATTTCGCGGCCTGCCATACAGGTAGAGCGGAGTTAGTGCTCCTGTGAATTATGACCAATTACCTGTCCCAATTTCTTTTCTGTTTTTCTAACTATTCCCCATTTCCCCCTATTCTTAACAAGCTATACGGGAGTTTTGCCAAAGGACAAAATGAACTTCTATTCATTTTTTATTAATGGCAAGAAAGTTTTCAGCTGGGTAAGCTTGGTAAGTGCAGCACTGTTTATGTTCAGCTTTTACTGTAGCTGCACAGGCTCTTTCAGCATCTCTGCCATTTTCCAAGGAGCCTGCGCAATCCTGAAAGGCTCAAGAGCTGGTTGTCTTCTCCATAGCATCCTGAGGTGATTTAAGAGTGGGTCTGTATTTCTGCATGACAGTTGCACTCCAGTAGCATTAAACCCCATTGCACATAACAACCAAACTTTTCGACCACAAAGCACGTAAAACCTCTGTATCTTCTAAGGAAATGGTGCCATTTAGGTCAGACTCGCACACCAGGAACAATCGACTCCGATCAATCTCTGTCTGAATTTGGCTGCTTGTGTTAGGTTGTGTCTATGCTGGAGCAGTGCTGGCACGGCTGGGCAGTACCGGGCTTTTCTGCCTGTTGTAGCTGTGACACCTTTCCAAAGACCATGAATGAAGGCAACAACAGCTCCTTCTGCAGGCACAGCTGCAGCCACGTGCGCATCTTTGTCAGCAGAACGGTATTCACTGTGGTGTTGGGAGGCGTGTGTTTTTATTATTTTTTTTTTCACTCCATGAACTAACAAAGTTTTTTGAGGTGAACTTGATAGTCTGGACCAGGCCCTACTTACAGATGCCAGGTAATGCTTCTAAGTCAAGCATAAAACCTAGCTCCAAGCAATAGGAAAAGTGGTTACATTTAGATAGAATTAGTTTATGTTAGCTAAGCCTAACTTTAGGTCATAGAATCATAGAATCATTTTGGTTGGAAAAGACCTTTAAGATCATCGAGTCCAACCGTTAACCTAGCACTGCCAAGTCCACCACTAAACCATGTACCTAAGCACCACATCTACACGTCTTTTAAATACTTCCAGGGATGGAGACTCAACCACTTCCCTGGGCAGCCTGTTCCGGTGCTTGACCACCCTTTCAGTGAAGAATTTTTTCCTAATAGCCAATCTAAACCTCCCCTGGCGCAGCTTGAGGCTGTTTCCTCTTGTCCTATCGCTTATTACTCGGAGAAGGCTGAACTAGAAAATGTATTTTAAATACATCAGAGATAAGGCTCTGTCAGTTCATTGCCACTTTTGGTGAACCTGCGTAAGATCTGAGTTGATGAACCTCGTGCTTTGTGCAGCTGATCCCGAGCTGAGCAGGTGGAAGGTGACGGCCGCAGCACGCCTCTGAGCCGGCAGGGACCGCTCTGCCTGTCACCTGTACCATTGCTGCACTTCCCTGAGGCAACAGGGAAGATTATCCTCTGATTTCCCAGCTGGTCCGGTAACTCATTCTTCCTCCTGGTAAAAGAGGTGGCAATCTTCACAGAGGCCAAAACCTTCGTCCATGGCCAGGGAAGGATTATCCAGCAGACCTGTGTGCAAGAGGACATGTGTATGCTGGCCTGTAGGGTATGCTGGAGCTGGACCAGGGATGGGGGAGGGTACGGCCCTGTGGAATTTGTGGCTCATTCGCATCTTGGGATAGGTGTCAAAGGCTGCCGTGGGGTGGGGATAGCTTTCTAAACTCAGCCTGGGATTGAAAGAGCTCAAAAGCAACACCCGTTCCTAAGTTATGGATTGTCATCCAGAAGGTCCATCAGTCTAGCAGGTGCTGGTCTGATGTTGAAAGCCACGGAGTCACTTGAACATGATCCATTCCCTGTTGGGTCCCAGGCAGATGTTGCTGCTCTGCTCAGTCATGGTTGTGACTCCACCTAAATACATTTTACTTTTTCGTTCAGCTCCTCTGCCCAAATGTGCAGGAGCCTTTGACTTTTAATACCAACATCATCACATCAAATTCATCACTTGATCCTGTCACTCTTTCCTTGGTAGAGCTTTCTCTCAGTGTACCTCAGCATCGTGGTGAGTGGATCTTCCAGACCATCTTGATGACTTGTAATCTGAGGTCCTGCATCTGTGACTAGTCGCCCTAAATTGACTTGCTGTGTGGTTTTTGTCCTGGGCAGACTGGCATGTTCATAGCCATTGTCCCATGTGTCTGAAGCAGCAGACATTAGTGGTGTAGTTGCCTTTTCGGTCCAAGTTTACAGCCCCCTGTTTGGGATATACTGCTTTCTCTCATTGTCCCCTCTTCTACAGAAAACTCTGGCTGGTCATTTCTGCGCAGGGCGGAGGTTGCTGGTAGTCGTACATCTGCCTAAAGACATCTTCAGAAATTTTGTGGATTCCTGAAGCTGGAGTTAGGCTTTTGTTTGTTTTTCTGCAAAGAATTAATATTAAATAAGTCACAAGCACTTAGAGGTAATTTTATGTTTCCAGAGGCTCGTTTGCGTTTTCCTTTCCTAGGTTTTGCAAAGCAGGCCTTTGGAAAGAGGTCTGTAATCTTGTATGTTGATGAAGAGATGCTGCTTTGGAGGGCATCGAGGAGTATCCTCAGACCCCATTCCTCATCTGTGTGCGAAGTGAGTTTTTGTTTGCCCAGTACTCATCTGACACCGTGGACCCTTTCCCCTAAATTAAAATATCTAATTGCTCTGTAATATTTCAGGTACCTAAAGAAGTCTGGGTGCAGGTATGCCAAATTCCTGGACTTCTATAAGGAATCTCTAGTGTGTCCCCCGTGTGGATATCCCCATTGCAGACATCCGTATGCTTGGAGCAAATGCCCAATCCTCAAGCAGCAAACCAAACAAACATAGAGCTGCTAAAATAAAAAGGCTTTCGTAAGAAAATATGGTTTGGTCTAAATTGAAATTTTCAGAAGAAAAACATATTTTTCCATAGTGATGTTTCAAAACCTAATGATTTCTGTTTCCAATTGACATTCAGACTTAAATGTCATTTTAAGTTGAGACCTGAAACAAGAGCTTAAATTTCAGGTCAACAGCCCAAAATCTCTTGTTTTGGATCAACATTTCATTCTGAATGTTTTGTTTCTATCAATAATACCTTGGGTTTTTTCCCCCTGCATTTTCAAATCAAAAGCGTTTGGAATTGTTCATGGCATGAAATAGTATAATATTTTGACCTTTCATCCTTATTTGGGACGCAGGCAAATGTTGAAATCCCAGCCCTTCTTGGGGAACAGAGATTCCATTCTCCGACCAGATCCACAAAAGTATATTTCCACTGGTTTTGCTGGCCGGCTACTTCAATACTTTGTGTGTGATGACTTGTAATTCACTGCAGATTGAATCTGTGGTGTGTCCACATGGCTGGTCTGGAGAGGCTGAGGGCAGTTAATCTTTTGTGCTCTGTGTTGTGCTTTCAAATTAATATCCAGATTTCTTTCTCAAGATCAATTTTCCTTTCTAACCAGCATTTGGTAGTGCCCTGCACAGCTGCCTGATACATATTCCACGCATGGATGAGGGCTCTGGTGCTCTCTCAGCCTAGCTATGAGCTCTTACATGAAATCAGGATGTTTCAGAAGTTGAGACAGCTTCTTGGTCGTCTATTGTTTGCAGTCTCGCAGACTGCCATATATCTTTCTGCTCAGAAGTTACTTTTTCCCCTTCCCACCATTGTGGGGAAATTTTTCCTGCCAGGCTCTGTGCAGCGTGTCTCTGAAGCAGTTTTATGGTGTTCCCCAGAAGCATGCTTTTGTATAGCTGCCTCAAAGCATAATCCAGAGAAAAGTCTCTGAAGCAAGAAATGTCTTTTTCTGTTTGGCTTTGAGGTGTTATCTCCTCTCTTCCAAAATGCAATTGGCTCCATCTACATCCCTAAGCTGTTTTGTTTGGAGCAAAGAGAGCTCAGAAAATCAAGGGAGGCCACACACATAAACAACTGTGTGTGAAATCAATTAATCTAAACGAGCAGGAGACATATTCTTGAAGGAGAAAAGACTGCTTCTCACAGAAACCTCCCTTGTGTACGGTACTGGCGGGACTGTTACGAACATTACGTCACTGGAACAACGATGAGCTAGGTGAATATTTTAAACTTTTCGGCTAGTATTGGCCAATATTTAGAGGTAGAGTGGTGTTTGATTGTGTTTTAAGAGACTTCCACGCTCTTTGTGAGTATTTTAGCAAATGATTTTCATAATGGAAATGCTCACAAATACAGTGTTAGCATGCTAAAGCAAACGCTATCGAAGGGACCTAAATTTTGACATCTTAACTTCAAATATTTGCATCATAAATTTGATTCCAGGAATTGCACTTATCCAGTCAGGGATAAGAAGCTATGCCTGTCATTCTTGTGTCTTCAGGTAGCAGATACTGTCAGCAATACGTACACAAGCAACCTACAGGACAGGAATTATTTGCAAGAGTTTTTATAAACAATTTTTAATCTCAAATTAGAGAAAAATCTTATATTGCTTTTTTAGAAAAATACGATAAGAAAAAGAGATTCCCTCAAGCTGTATGTTATAAAGTATTATTCGTCTCTGCAGCTGCAGGAGTGTGAAACAGGACACCAATGTGTAGGGATTTCTGAACCTGGTTAGCTCTTGGGTCGCGGTCATGCATAGCGGCAGTGCCCAACTTTCCCCGCAGGAGGAGGGTTATTCACGTCTCGGCACATTGTGGTCTTGTGCTTTAGGGTGCCCAAGGGTCAGTGATTATGATCATATCCCAGTTCCTCTCTGCACCTCTTTAAATAATAGTCTACTCTCCTAGCTGGCTGGCCTGGGGCAGCGGTAACTCGTGCTGGGAGCAAAAAGCTGTGCTCGGCCTTTCTTGGCTGAGGGAGGGCCGTGGAAAGGAGGCCTCGAGAGAGCACTCTTTAGGGGAAAGGAGCGAAAGATTGGGAAATCTAGGAGACAGCTACTCCACTCAACCTCCTAAATTGTCACAGGAGAGGATGAAGCAGCACAACTCTGAGAAATCAAAAGTCTTTAGGCTTGCAGTGTTACTCAGACATTAAAATCTTTTCACAGCCACGAAACTTCCCTGGCCCTACCCTACCTCCCGTTTGGGGATGAGGAAAATAATAAGAGAAATTGCTTTGTGTTTCGCACTGAAGTCTCCCTAATGAATCACACTCTGCTTAGTCCAGCCCTGAACTGAGAGTTCATCCTATGGAGGGAAAGGTTCCCAAAGGCTTGAACTAAAACCAGCTGTGTTAGGGAAAGCTGCAGGATAGGGGTCTTGATAGGATACTGCTGTTCATACAACCTCATCATTAGATTTTTGCCCCGATTTCTTGTTTCATTTCTAGTATGTAATGGATTATTTTCCTGATTTGAGAAGAAAAGAAAGTCCTTTACGACTAAGACACTAGTGTGAAATTTTTTTAGTTGAGGCCAGGAGATTGTCCAGCATGGAAGCCAAGAAGATGCCCTATTCCTGCGCTGCAGCTGGGAGCCTTTCTGGAGAAAGCGGAAAGTCCTCCCTGTAGCTTTCTGGGTGGAAGGGAATCACCGTGTACAACCTGCCGGTGCCAAAACCCGACAGGTTGGCTGATGCTTCCGAGCAGCCACTGCCTTTTATCGTTCTGATCACCATCATATATTTGCTATCTGATTTGATGGAGGCTGAGAAGATCCCTTCCCAGGGCCCTCAGGGCAAAACCTGGGCTTCCTAGGGCTGAGCTCTCTTTCTGACCCTCGCACAGCCTGGGGGTGACCCCCAGAGGCATCTCTCTGGGGAGGTGTCTGCTGAAACGCACCAAATCATTTGCAAGTTAGCTGGCTATACACTGCTGAAATTCATCCCCCTCAGGCACTTTTCTAGATCCCAAAAGCAACCAGTGTGCTTCTTCGGGCACCTAAATATGGCTGTTAAAAAGTGGCTTATTGTCCCCTAGTTTCACTTCTATGAAAGAGGAGCCCCAGCACGTTCATAGTTCTGTGATGCTCGTGTGGCACTTACACCACTTTCTCTTGCAACAAGCCTGAGGAGGAAGGGTAGATGCCATTCTCGTCCCCTGCGTCCCTGCGTTGGATGGAAATACAAAGAACATTCGACAACACAAATAAATTAAACTGTTAATTTCCAGGACCTAATTACAGCTCTTGGGTTTGCTGCCTGACCTGAAAATAAAACTCCTCTTGTGAAGTTCCCGTGGTTTGTTTTTTTGTTTGTTTGTCTTGTTTTAAACAAAGCAAATAAACAAGAGCCACGCTACTGAATAGGAGAGGATGGCTTGCCTGGTTCATTTGCCTATATTCCTCCCTGGGTTTTGCTCAGCCGGTTGTGCCCCACGCTGCGCTTTGGGAGGGGCGTACCGGGCTAAATATATCTGCACTGCCTGTGAAATGCAGTATGGGGTGCTGCGTCATTTGCTGGAGTTTACTTGGAAACTAAGGTGGGAAGCCAGCTTTTATTTTCAGCCTTGGGTCAGATGTGTTGGTCAGTCGTCTCACCCAGAATTTTAGTTTCGATCAGGAGCTTGTCCTTGAAAGACAGTCATAAAACCTACTCTCTAAAGAAAAAGCCAAGCTATTTCAGCAACAAAATAACATTGGGGCAGCCATATTTTTCTTGTTCAGCAACCAGATTTACAATCCGAGAGTTTCTTCTGATAGGTCACCTTAAAAAAAGCAAAAAAAAAAACCCCATAGCTCAAATATCATGGCTTAATGAGTAGAGGAGTTGGTGTGATGCTGCGTGCTCTAAATATATCGGCAAGAACTCCAGCGCTGGCAGCACACTGACAACTGGAGTCCTCGGGCTTTCGCTTATGTTGGGACAGAAATGTATACATCCAAGAAATGTGCGAGGAACAGATGCAACTTGGTGACTAAAGAGGATTTAGATTTGCAATTTCCAGTACTCCCTTTTGGCTTGTCTTCCTCTGCTGTTTCTGCTAGTGCAGCAGGAGTGATTTCACGGGAAGGGACGGTATTCCCACAGCGTGGACGTGCCGAGGGGCGGATGCAGCGCAAGGAGGCACACCTGAGCTCGCTTTAGTCTCTGCCTCGTGCAAGTAACAGCAGCAGGGCAAGTGTAGCCACGCTGGTGACACGAACCTGCCGGGGACTCTCAGGGACTCACCCAGGCAAACGGGTGGGTGGAAACCCTTGCTCTTTCTCCATGAGCTTGCCAGGAGCTCCTGCCTGCATGTCTAATGTCCTGCAGTCACATCTCCGGCTGCTGAATACATTTTTCTTTCTTCTTCCTTATGCCACTGTAGCTGAGAGGAATGCCAGTGTTGCTCTATGGCTGTCTTACTAAAAAAGGAGATGAGAAAACTCTTCAGTATAAGGTTTTATATTTATCTAGGGGGATAATGATGATGTGAAGTAATTTCTGTCTTGTGCTTTATAGTGCCTAGCGCATTGGGTCCTCTGAATATTACTGCAGTGTGAGCCACACATTGCAGACCAAAGCCATACAGCTTTGGCGGCATAGAGCTCCCAGCACACTGGGGTCCTGGTCTGCACCGAGGGATCCTAGAGCTCCGGGATGTGCACTTCATGCTAATGACAATAAAATCTTGCAGATTTGTCTCAGAGGATTCAGTTGTGAAGGGTGAGGTCTGGGCACTGGGATTTCTGGGGTTAACCCAGGCTCTGTGACTTCTGGTAAGCTTGAGTGCCTTCTTTCCTTCATGGCCTTCACCTGGGCACCGATGGCTGTGAGCAGCAGAGAGTGCAGAGGATTACCATTGCCATTTGAACCTGCCCAGGTGTAGTTTATCCTCTCTGTAACATAGGAGTGTTGAGAGAGCAGATGGGAATTACTTTTCTTTAGCTTCCCTCGTGGGCTCTGCATCTGGTCCTGCTTTTCCAACTGTCCAGTGGTTCCTAGGAAGGTGGTAGGTAAGTGAATGATCCTGGTAAATATTGTTGTAGAAGCTTGGCAGCTTTGTATCTCTTTGGCTTTCCTGTACTGTGTTCCTTGGTGCTTTACATCTGCAAAGTTCCCTCCCTCTTCCCATCCATCAGTACCCCTGCCTCAGGCCTGAGGAGTCTGTACAGCTTCTGTAGCTGGCATTACCTGGTTTCAGCGATGGGTTGGCAGGGCTTGGGGAAGGGTTTTTTTTCTGGCAGGGGTAGGCGGAATACACAAATAGCTGTCCCACAGCCGTGTGCTCCAACTGCTGTACCGCACGCTGTTACATAAATATTCATGGCTTTTATTCAAAGGTTATGTGGAAAGTAAAGGCTGTCTGCACAATGTGCTGGAAAGATACCTCTGTTAGGCAAGGAGGTGCTGGATGGAAGTGTGTGTCTCTCTGTAGTCCACCTCAGATTATTAACTAAACCATAATAACATGTGATTAATCATTGAAAAACAAGCGTTGCTCCTGTGTGAAGCTTGCTCCCTTCCTTCTTACCCCCGTTATCGCTATGGATTGCCTCCTGGCCGGGCACATCGGCCATCTAGTATCGGTGGGCAGGTTGCATCCTGAGTGTCTGCTTCTTGAAGAGCATTGGAGGCTTTGCCTTGAATTCAGCTGCAGAAGGTGAAATTGGCTGAATCAGTAACTGTGCCTGCACAGAGGGCAGGTTGTGTGAAACCGCCGAGCGCTAACGCTGCGCTCTGAGGACAGCGGGTTGTTTTGCCCATCAGCAACACTGCTGATGCTCAAGCTGGAGTTCCTGAGAGTGACTCCGGGAGTGCTGAAAGGATTTGGTTGGCGTTCTGGTGTGTTAATGTCCCCAGTCCCTGTATCCTGGGACTCCTGGGCACGAAACTGCCTGCAAAGGGCAGCTGATCTTGAGATGTTGAGTTCCTGAACTGCAGGTTCCCAGCCCCCTCCGCAGAGGGATGCGACGGAGTGCCAGAGGACGTGGCGGGCAGGAAAAGCGTGCACCTCTCTGCCAGTTCTGCTCCTTGTTGCAAGTGTGAACGTAAAGCAGCGGATAGATCTTGGCAGCCCCTGCTCTCCCTTTGGCTTCTGCATGGGCCTCTCATTTTGGTGCCTTTGAGAGAACAGCTGATGAGATCAGGGTTGCAGTTTTGGGGAGCAGCCCGGCCTTACAGCAGCAAATCATTCAGCCGTGCCAGCCAGAGTAAGCGTGAGCTTCCCTGCTGTTGGTGGGCATTTGGTGCAAGGGGACAGGGAGGGGAGGGGGAAGAAGGGAAAAGCAGCCTCGGGACTGGAAGTAGCAGGGACAGAAAAGGAAGCAAACAAGGAGAGGGGATGTGGTAACCCAGCTGGGTTGTGGTGCATGAGAGGAAGGGTGCGGGTCCACCTCCCAGTATTGACACTGCACTGGTGTGTTAGGCTGGTTGACCCCGTGGGCAGTGCGTGTGTCGGGAAAGAGAAGGGGAAGGGGGAGATGTGGTAACACAGAAGACTAACCCTGCTGCTGCGAGCTTTTCTCTGTTGGCACCTATCTCCCCTTCTGTATTTTCTCACCCTTGCTTACCTGAGGACTGTCATTGCCGAAGTAAAACCTGCACATTGCTCATATTCTGCGTAGGAAAGCTGCAAAGAAACCCCATAGCTGCAGAAGACAGAGTAGGAGATACTTCCCCCACCCCACCCCAGTGATTATGGAGCCAGTGTTCCAGGAAAAAGAAAAAATAGGGTGTTGTGTCATGGGAGAGATGGTCTTTCTCGTGGGATCTAAACCTTTGTGTCTGACCAGTGAAGGTGTCCTGGCACTGATGCTAATCCTGCCCAGGTTTTACTGTGCAGTAAGTAATGTAAAACACGTGATAATTCCTTCTGTAGTTTCAGTAGAAATTTTTCATTTCCTAAACAAGTGCGCTGTGTTCCTACGTCCTGTTAAGCCGCTGCTGTGTGCTGCTCCAGCAGCCCTACCTTAACAGCTTGGCTGGTTTGCTGGGTGGTTTGGAGCCTTTTGATGGAAGGCGCTATTTAATTATCAGCGGTGTTATGTTCCCGGAGCTCCCTACATGAAAGCAAAATACCGGCAGTCTGTAATTAATCTAAGCTAATGTGCCACTGTTTACACTCCATCTCCCAAACCAGACAGATGTAAGAAGACACCCAGCCTTCATCTGGGATCCTCCCAGGTTATTTCTGAGCTATCTTTGGAGAACTGCAGCGAGCATATCTACCCACCCCGCAAGTCCCTCAGAAATGAGTACCTTTAACTTTTCTAAGGAATGAGTGGGAGACTTTGTTTCCTAGCAGGGAGCAGGGTTAATGCCTTTTCGTTTGCATTACCACAGCCAACACTGGCTGGCATGGTACAGGAGCACATAACTCCTCCAGTAGTCATGAATTTTGCAGTGTGAAAGCGTACGATGTAGTAAGCCTTGCTTCCTCCGTTGCTCTCCTCGGTTTGGATGAGTAGGAGGCTGCTGGCAGTGGGGATGTGCTGGAGCTCTTTGGTGGAAAGATGAGTGATTCTCTGGGACTCCAGTCTTAAAATATCATATGTTCATTTCTGATCACTCTGCTACAAATATTTAGCAGGAGAAGGTGATGAAAATGCTTAGAGCTGTGGAGAGACTGAAAAGATTACTCATCCTTAGATAGAGTGAAGAGTAATAAAAAGCAACATGACAGAAGTATATAAACTTTGAAGTAGAGAAGTAAACCAGGCGTTCCTGTGTATGCTTTTACATAATACAAGGTTTTCAATGAAATTGAAATAAAACATCTGACATAGGTGAAACTTATTTTTTCCTTACAGCACGTAAATAATTGAGATCAAGAGCATAGTAGAATGCAGAAAGGATTAGACATTTATATGGATAAAAATCTTACGCACAGTTTATGAATTTTATTCTAGCTGTTTTAGAAGGTATTGGGCCTCCTGCTCCTGGACAGTCTTCCAGCTGCAGCTGGTTAAACGCTCTTCCTGGCCCCGTAAACCCCTCATACCTTCCTTTGAAACATCTGACAGTGGACACTAGCTTAGAGGAGTCGTTGCCCGAGCCTTGCATTCCCGAACGTCTCTGCATTGAATGATTACTATAATCCTGGCTGGGATCAGAGGTGACCACAACTTTCTAATCACCTGAAGATGTAGATTATGAGGGTGATGATGTTGTCGTCCTCCCAGACTATAGATTCAAGATGGCAGTTATCCATCTTGTCAAACCACCAACTCAGTTGTCTTAGTTACCTCTTTACTAGTCATCTGCCCCCGTGTTGTGGTGGATAGGTGACCTCTGCAGGTCTGAGCTGCAGTAGGAAACGTTACAGCATCAGAGCCTATACGGTTCCCATCCTCTTGGGGAACGATGCATTTTGGATGTTGTATTGGCATCTTTTTTCAGCAATATGTTTTGTTCAGACTGAAGTGAGTTGTAAGCAGCTTAGTCATGTCAAAGGTTTTTGTTGGGTTTGACTTTTCCTTGTTACGAGTGTGTCTTTGAGCTCTGATTTCAGTTAACACTGATTTATCCCACTGCAGATGTACCAGTGCAGAGGAGTCCCCCCCCTGCCAGTGCACTGGGCGCGTTGTACGCTGGGGCATCCTGGGGGTACCTGGGACAGGTTCCCTGCTTCCACACCCCAGCATTTTGCTGGTTTAGCAGAGGTAGCCTGCTAGCATCGCTGGCCTGGAGGGAAGAAAAATTTGTAGTATCCAGCAGAGGGTGCTCATAAACAGATATCCCAAGTAACAGAGTACCACTGGGACCTCTGCGCTCCAGTTATCTGGTGGCCAAGCCCTGGTTTTCAGTGGCCATGGCCATGTTAGCAAGCAGAGTGGGCCAGGAGGAGAGGGTCTGGAGGGTGAACTAGTTGGCGCTGAAGACCTGGTGTCCATGCAATAGCTCTGTGGGGTGGAGGGGGTTGTTATTTTGGACTACCTCTTGTCTGGTCCCATGGATGTGGAGGAGGCGTGCAAGGTATCCTCCTCGAGCAGGGTCTCCTGTGCAGTTTCATCTGGAGGGAATCCAGTTTGCAAGCTCTAAGGCTGCTCCAAATTGCAAACCACTGCACGGATAGTGGGATTGATGGGGGATTTGCTTCAGAAGTGAATCCCTGTTTGAACTACAATAGTAGCATGCTCATGGTCATCTCGGTGTTGGTAGTGGTCAGGTCTGCTGTCGAGTCCCTGTAGCCCGTGTCAACCTGCTCCTTTTTGCAATGCAGGTGAGTGCAGGCACTCCAGCTGCTCTCCATTCAAGGCAGTTTCCAGCCTCTGAGTTTTGAACTTAGTTTATGCCTGAACTGAACTCAAACTCTCCAAGTTGCATCTCGATTAAAGCTTCCAAGTTCGATCAGATTATTTTTGTCCAAGCCACAAGGTACAATGCAAAACTGTAACTTGGTCCCAGCTGTGCTCAGAAGGGTCACAAACCTTTCAGTGAACCTGGGCTGAGTTAGTGCCAAATCCCAGAACCAGGTGTATTTTTCATGTGTTTTTAGGACCGTGTGTTGTAAATGTCACATGGCTCTGACATGGAGTCCCCAGAGCAAATGTAGCATGTGATCAGAGCACTGGGATTAGGGAAGAGGAGGAGGAATTTTTCTTCAGATAATTATAGGCAGCTGAGTTGCCTGTGGAAAGAGAAATCCTGCTAATGCTCAGCACCTTTAGAGTACTTACTGTAGAGTAGGCATCACCAAACTCTTCTGCATCAAAGGGGGAAATATCTGTCTGGTATGTAATCCAAGGCACTCTTGGATTAAAGAAAGATCATAGGGCACAATTATATCAAATGCAGAAGACTTCACTGCTGTCTTTACAAATCTCTCTTCTTTTCCCTAACACCTTTCTACTTTAAAAAAAAAAAAAAATCCCGAAGTGTTTAATCAGCATACCTAATTAATAATGCCGTCTCGCATAATTCATCTTTATAGTGCTCTCTCGCATGGGGTTTTCCACCAGTAGCTCTCAACACATTTTACAAAAGAGATTCTTCTCATGAGCCCCCTCTTGCATAGGGGGGAACCAAGGGAGAGGGGAAGGTACAAGAGACATGCTTCGGTTATGCAGCCAACCAAAGGTGGGGTCAGCAATAAAATTCCAGGTTCTTAATTTTGGGCTCTACTGGAACTGCTTCTCCAACCACCAAAGTGCATTTAGGGCTGGATGAAACACAGCAGCTATTGAAACAATTCAGGACAGAAAGTGGAGGAAGGCAGAAATGTAATTACGCACATAGGGAGCGGTCACGTAGCCAAATGCTGATGTTTGTGTAAAGCGACATGTCGTCCTTAATAACCACAAGTGTGGTCAGGCACCCATTTATTTCCTCTGAAAGACAACATGCCGAGCAGGTCAGCGCCCTCCAGCATGATGCTGAAACACTGGGTCAGTGTTGACTCAGAGGAAGGAGCTCCGCTGCCTGAGTCACCCGCATCGCTTCCTGAGGGACCCTGGTTTGCCTGGGAGTATCGGCGAGACCCAGCGCTGCCATCCTGCTGAGATCAGATGAGCTCATGACCTGAAGTGGTCTGGCTGCCGTTAAATATAAGGAGATACTGAAAAAAACACACTTCTCATTCTAAAGGCTAGAAGGGTGGGTGGTTGGTTTTTTTTTTTTAAATGGTTTTGTCTCGAATTACAGATATTCTCCCCCCCCCCCCAATGAAAAAAAAAAGAAGAAGAAAAAAGCCTTCTTTAACTAACTTGGTAATAATAGTATGGTTTTAAAAGTACTTGTTTAGCCAATGCTGACTATATGCTTACACAGCTACCTCTGGCCTGGGAAAGATTGAAACCACAATGGCTAAGTATAGAGGCCTCTAAAATATCTTCATATATACAGTGCCTGAATACATGAACAGAACTGGTCTCTATTCTGTCTACAGGAGCAATATTTTCCATAGGATTTGTATTGACAGAGGTTTTCCCCCTAGAGTTATGCATATTTATTAAAATAAAAATCCTCCAGAACTGCATCCATGTGCTGAACCCCATTCCACAACCACCTCCAACCTGATATAAGAAATATAATCTCCTCCTGAAGAAAAGTAAGCACTTTTTCATTCTATGGTGTAGAAGGCTCCGGACTAGGGATTGGTTTTTTTGGTCTTTTCTTTGTTGTTCTTGGTTTTTTTCTTTGTTTTTAAAGAGAGGGGGGAATTATTGCCAGGATTTCAGCCCTAGCTCTTGAGAACAGCTGGTGCACAAAGGAGAGATGCTCCCATCCTTGAAGTGTGGTAGGATCCATGGACTGAGCGACCAGAGCCGCGCTAGATGCTGGGCATACCAAGATGCATTTGCCTCTGTAAAGAAAGCAGATCTGTACGCAGCGTGAAGCTTGACGCTGGGATAAACTCCTGTTTGCATTTAGTGCTTTGTAGCTTGTTTTCTGGAGTGAAAATCTCTGCCCGTTTTGGAGCCTGACCCCTGACTTCTCTGTGTGCCTCCTTTTAACTTAAGCTGCCACAGTTGCTTTTGGGCAGTTGTGGGCAAAGCAGTTTTCTGTTCCTCCTCTGTGAGTGTGATACCTCAAATATGTTCCTGCCGATTCCCAGCTGTGGGCTAGTTTTGTACTGACACAACATATTCTTGGGTAAATGACAGATTTCTCTGAACCAGGGTTGGCGCTACTGGCTTTGCACGTAGCTGTAGGCAGTGCGTGACATTGTTCTGGTGGGGGCCAGGAGGCGGTAGGAGTGGCACGCTGAACGTGTGCCCAAATTATGTGCTCCAGGGAGCAACACCTGGTTTATGAGACGTGCAGATGTTGCGTAGGTGGTCCTCAGGCGCTTGTAGATTTTCCTATCATTTCTACCGTGCTTATCTGTCCTGGCTCTGGATCGTTTGCTGGCACACCAGCAACCCTGGAAACCCCCCAGCTTTCGTAATAGTAATCACTTGTCCTTCCTTTTTGGATAAAGCAGCTTCTTTAAATGTTTGTAACAGTATGCAGCTGAATATATAGACAGTTCTTTCAACACCGAGCCCCCGTCTGACACAATATGTCTGCAGTTACTGCACTCAAGCTGCATTTTGAAACCCTTCTTTCTACAAGGCCCATTCTTCAGGGAAATGGTATGGAAGGGGGCAGAAATGAACATGTGCTAAGACCTCCTCCAGTGGTGTGGGGAGGCTCTGGCAACTTTCCTGTACGGTGCCCTCGGCACAGGAATATCGATGATTTATATTCAAGACTTCTCTGATGACTTCCATGCAGAGGTCTTGAGGTTTTTTTGGGTTTTTTTAAACTTCCAAAAATAAGCTTTTCTGTTCTCATAGGTACGTACTACTCTCAGTTTAAGGGATTTTTTTGTCTCTGTTTATGATTGTGGGACATCCTATACTGGTGACAGAATTGACGAGATCCCATGAAGTTCAAAGGTCTGTAATACTCATGCTAGGACAGTTTTGGTGCAGTGTACGTCTCAAACAGGAGTGGTTCCAGTTGTCTGTTGCCTGTCAGTCCCCTCTTTTCACTTGCATCGTAAAGCTGCGCCAGAAAAGTAAGATCCAGCTGCATGTAAAATGCTGGCTATCTTTAGTCCTGCTGAACTGAGCACATCCCTCATGTCTCCGTCGGCCGCCCCTGGGTAGGGGACAGGAATACAGTCTCCTGTGGGGACCACTGCTGTTAGATCAAGGGGTATGAGAGAATACCCGTAAGGGGGATAAAGGAGCGGGGCTGGCAGGTATCTGTCAAATAAAGCAGTGGGAGTGCTGGGACAGAGGGTAGACACCGAATTACCTCCATGTCTTAGGAAGCTTTAACGATTTACAAGTGGCAAGTTGTATCTTTATAAGATCTTTATGGTATTATAAGAATACTGTAAATACTGTAAGAATACTGTAAAAAAATCTTTATAACATCCCGGTGAGCAAATCACTTCACTTTGGCATTCTGGATTCAAGTCTTGCAGGCCGCAGACCTCTGGGAGGATCATAATAGTTTCCAGACATGTTTATCATACATCTAGAAATCCACCTGTATAACGCAGCATGATAATTGGGCTCTTCACAAGGCAACCCCCCCGCAGAGGTGGGGTTGAAGCGTGTTGCATTTGAGGTGTATCTGCATGGAGCTGAGCATGAGGACTAAGGGAAAGGAGTTGGGGTCCAGGCCATGAGAGGTTGCCCTAAACAGAACACTCAGTCAACTCTGAGATCATTAAAACCACAGCTTAATCTGCAGGAAAAACAGAATATTTGAGGTGGATATGGAGAAAAATTATTAGAAGTAAACTGGAAGTGGTTGGGTAGCGGGGCTGCAGGCTATGCCTTTAGGGAGAGTTTTAGGAATGGGTAAGATAAATCCTTGTCAGGAATGATCCAAGTATACTTGATCCTGCCTCCGTGCAGAATTTGGATGGTGATCTCTGGAAGTCCCCAGTGTTTCAGTGATACTGTAAGCAGGCCTTTTCAAGGTTATCCATGGACAGCAGGCTGTGTATAAATAGAAAGACTCGGGACCCCAAGAGTGAGGTTCTCCTGTGGTGTTACGGCTGGCACTCAATTTATTAGGGTGAGAAGATGGAACTGGAACTGGTTCTTCACCTGACCTTTCATTTCGAGTGCTGATAGTGAATCACAGGTCACATCCTACACTACTAGTTCCTGGTGATTCTGGGTCCCTTATCTTTGGATAGTGAAGCTCTCAAACTATCTTGGAGAGCAGACTCATCCATCTTCCAGAAGTTAAGACACGTACAGAGTATCTTAAAGCACATCAGCCTTAATGAGCAGTTATGAGCTGGCTAGACCATTTGTCTTTTTCTCTTACTGCCTTAAAACTCTGCAAAAACAGTGTCTGTGTGGATGGAGAGAATGAGGCAAAGAGGGGCAAAAGACCCGATCCAAGAAGGAAAAAAACAAAAAACTAAAAACCAAAACAAAACAAAAACCCAAAACAAATGACATTTAGGCAGTATTCAAAATTGCAAAATCAAAATCTCCAGCTTAGGCACCCCCTAGCTCCTGGAGGCATCTAAATTCCACAAATGCCTCATTTGGTTTTTTATCTGTGTTTGTCTGGGTTGGGTTTTTTTGTTGTTGTGGGTTTTTTTAATTTTTATTTTAACACCCCTTGAGTGCCGAGTGTTGCACTTGCGTGCCTGCCCAAAACTGCTTGAGTCTGATCACCATCCAGAAAGAAAGCATCCTGGCCCCTCAGCGTCCCCGGGTGTTTTCGGAGCACACCTAGCACACACAGACACGATAAGATCGAAAACGCAGTGGCAGCTGCCGCTTTCTTTTGGAACATCTTATATAGCAGCCAAATGGTTGGAAGGCTCGGGGATCAAAACCTCCTTCTGCGTTTTATCCAACAGCTGCTTTATGCAACACGCCAAGGGGTTTTGGAAGGAGACGGGCCCCCAGAGTAAATGCTCGTGGTCTATAGCCATTGCTTCCTTCATCTGCACTGTTTCTTGCGCCAAATCTGGAATAATCATCCACGCTGTAGCACTGCTTATACGGGGATAGTGAAGAGTGGCCCTTTCTCCTGGCCCTCGCCTGAGGGCCGATGGTTAGTGCCTTCTCCAGGAGGGATAGGTTTGAAGTGCCACGAAGGGAGAGAGGAATTAAAGCAGGTCTACTGCTTCCTTAGGCTACTGTTTAAAGCAGGGCATACCACTGCTTCCTCCGGGTATGGCTCACTTGCTTGCACGCCAGCAGGAGAGTGGCAATTTGATGGTAGACAAGATGCACCTAATTTTGGGTCACGTGTGAGCGTAGGCAATCCCCGGGAGCTCTGAGCAAGGTACAGAGCTCCTCAGGCAGGAGAGCCAGCGGCATTTCTCTTTTGGCCAGCCCGTGCTAAGCGGCTCCATGCTCAACAAGTTGTTCTGGAGCCTCAGAGGTGTCTGACTCTTCTTGGAGGCCGCGAAAGCACCGAGGACCCTAACCCTGGGATCCACCCTTGGAGCAAGGCCCTTAAAAGCTGGGTGTTGCAGCGCGTGCGTCTTCTGTGCCAAGTCTTTTTTGGAGCTTGCTGCCTGTAACTTGTGCAAGACCTCCTGCATAATGGCTTTGCAGAGCCAAAGCCCAGCCTGTCCAGTGGACCACATCCCTGCCTGCTCCTTGCTTTTTCAGTTCGGTGAGGCTCACAGGGCTGGAACTGGTTGCTTTTTCTCAAGCTGTTATTAAAGAAAAACAACAAACTTCTGGTGTCGCTTCTGTGGAAAAGCGTTTCTGTTTGTTGCACGGTGCTGGGGTGGGACTCATCTAACCTGGAGCCTGGGGTCCGTCCTGTAGGACAGAGAGGAGGCGTGCTGCCCAGCTGAGCCCTGGTTTCGCTGGATCCAGCTGCAGTGGTTTAGGTTTCTGGCTGGGTCCGTCTGAAAGCAGCACAGAGCAAAACACAAAGAGAGGGAGGGTCGTAAGTACCCCCATTCTCTCCTGATAATCCCTTAAAAAATAATTGCAGGCCTAAACCTCTGGCCTCCAGCAAATTTTCCACTCGATTAGAGGCTTTTGTGAAGCTGGGGAAAGGGACACGCAGACTTGCACATTGTGCCACTGCCCAAAACTTCCAGCTGGGATTTTTTCCATCAAAAGGGGATTTTAGTAAAACCATTATAAGGGGCTTAGTCACAGAAAAGCAGTTGAGCTGAGACAGGGGTAGATTAGCTTTAACATGCTTGTTTTTGGCACTAGGGACAGGGTGGAAGTTACACCCAGCCGCTCACATGCAGCCTCCCCCGTCTGGCTGCGTCCCCGGCAGGTGCGCGCGGGAGATGTCCCCCCTCCGATGTCCCCAGGGCACGCTGTGTCTGAAACCCGCAGAGGTGAGGGGAAGGCAGCGGGCAGCCCAGGCGCAAGTCCTCGCGCCGTGTGGTCTGGGTCTGGATACCAAAAGTCGCGGCCGCTGGATCAGTCTTTGGTGTTGGTCTGGGCGAGTTTTTGCTAATGGACAGGTGCCTCTCGGGAGGGAAAACCATGAGGGGCGATAGCATTTGCAGCCTTAAGGACCGTGTCCTGCCCGCACCTTTGATCTGCACGGGTGGTCCCCGAGCATCGCTGCAGGGACAGTCCTGGTGAAGATGTGGATAGAGCAGCTGGGAGAGCTGCAACCCGAGCCGTACCTGGGCCGTCGGCCTTCAGGGCTGTCAAGGCGGCGCTTTTTGTCAGCTCAGCATTTGTTTGGTACGGCTCGCTGTTGCCTGAAATAAAAAGCCGTGACGGCTGAAGAGTCTGAACAGGTAGGGATGGCTTGTTGGAGCCGTTCCTGCTGCTGGGAGCTCTTCCACAGCCCGCACTCGTACACCAACGCTTCTGGGGCTCTGGGTGGCAGAGCCTGGTGTGGGAAGAGTAGGAAGATGTCCTCTGCGCTTGGCGTTTCTCTGTCCTGATCCTCGCTCTCCAGGGTTCTTAGGCTGGAAAATTCATTTCAGGTTTTTGCTGCTCCAAGTGGCAGAAGCCAGCAGGACTGGAGACGGGAGAGGTGGCCACCAGGCGCTGTTCGGCCAAAAAATAATAATAATAAACAAGAAAACAATTTTCTTGATGTCAAGCTATAGATGCCAAGAGAGGCAGGCTTCAGGCAGAAGCACTACATCTAGGATGGGTGTTTTCTAGAAGGCGTGTGGGTCTCGCACAGCGATGGGGTGCATCGACCAGTGGTCCAGCACCAGTTAGATCCGCCCCCCCGGGGAGCCGGGGCTCCGCTGGGGCCCGTTCGGGCCCCAGCGGAGCCCCGGCTCCCCGCGGGGCGGGGGGGGGGGCAGCGGGTTGACCGGTACCGGGCGGGCGGCGGCACTCGGCGGGCAATGCTGCCGCCTGGCGGAAGGGAGCCGTTCCTGCAAGCCCGCACCCGGGAGAGACGGGTGGCGGGAGGATAAGGGGCTGAGGATGAGGATGGTGTCACGGAAGGAGAGAATGGCAAAGGGTTGTAAAGTTTGGACGCTTTGCGGGAGGAAGAGGATAAACCTCACATATAAATGTTTTTGTTGTGGTGTTTTTTGTTTTTTAAAGCTAGGAGGGGAAATCACTTCATCTTGAAATCACTAAGCTGTGCCTGGAGACACAAGACTCAAAGGAAGGAAAATAACTAGGAGGAGTTGCCCATCTCTAGATCCAAGTTAGTTTCTGTAGCAGAATAGGAGTTTGGTTTATGTCTCGGTAACCCTCTCATGTGGAAATACTTGCTCAGGGCATATATCCAGGCCCTGGTATTAAACTTTTGACACTCTTTCCAAAACACACCCCAAATTTCAGGAAATCTTGTAGGAAAATCCCATTTCCGTTCATCCTTCTGTTGCAAGGACAGATCAGATTCGGATCTTTCGAAATCTCCGTGGTGCTATTTCAGTTTGGGCTGCTATTGAGCTAATGCATTTGGTAGATTTAATTAAAGAAGGGGGAGAAGCACTAGCATCCCTGCCAAATGTGGCTGGAGTCTAAGTTCTGGCACAGGAGCCTGACGAACCCTCTCCAGCTCTTTCTTCCGTGCAGCTTCGGGCTGGGGAATTGAGCGGGATGGCCTGGCTGGCTGGCCGCGGCGGGGAGCGTCGTGCAGCCCAGCCAGCAGCTCTGGCGTGGGGCCTCGCCGATGTCCCCAGGGGTCCTGACATCTAGCCCACACCACCCACTTGAGTTTATCCATTATCTTTTTCCTCTGCAAAAGGCACTATTAAAGAGCTGCTGGCTAGAAGAGTGGGATTTAAGGTAGAGGAGGGAGAGGGAGAAAACAAAAAAGGGTCCGCTTTGCTAGAAGCATCCTGTGTGTGTATGTAGCGAGGCTGCCAGATCCAAGGGACACCTACCCTTGAGCTGTTAATGGCACCCTGTGCTAACTTCTAGCTTTGGTTCCAAAAACTTTGGGTGTCTTGGCCGCCCAGCTCTCATTTTAACTCTTCCCTGACTGCCAAAGAGCAGGTTCAGCAGTAAGTGCTGTAATATCTGGCACGGAGATCACCTCTCGTCCTAGCACAGGCCCCAGGCAGTTTGCATGACAGCTGCCCCGTGACCCCGTTATTTATTATTCCAGAAACAAAGGACCCCAGAATCATCACGACAAACTGATTCAGCCAAACCCACGGTGTGAGGTATAAAACGTCTAAATCTGTCATGCGCGGGCCTCCCGTATGCTAGTCCAAGGGCAGCAGGACCCACGTGAAGCCTCCTTTTCCTCCCCGTCTCCTGGGGAGAGGAGCCAGCCACGGGCTCTGGCCAGGGAAGCAGCTGCTGCAGCAGACCAGGGACCCCTGCGTACACAGGGACTTCACTGCAGCTCATGAGCCGGCGTCCCCCACCACTGCCCCTAGGTCCCCGGCCACCTCCTCTGCCGCCCAGTCCCTTCATCTCCCCCTTTCCGTCGCTCCTGCTCTGCTCCACTTTCCGCTGCCACCTCAAGCGTGGCCCCTGTGCTGCCCAGAGCCACCAGTCCGTAAAGCAGGTCCCTGGTTCGTCCTCCATCTTCTCTGCCCCAGCTTGTGCAGCTGTAGGCAAGGGACCCTCCTGCCCCAACCGGCACGGCTGGGTGGGCCGGGAGCTCTTTTGCTGGGCACAGTGGCGAAGGCTGGCACCAAAGCCACCGCTGGGGCACCGCGGGCTCGCTGACACAGACAGGAGACTTCCAGCTCACTTCCAAATAGCGTTTTGGGGTTTTTTTATGGTTTTCTACCCCAGTTGCCAACTGAGTCATCTTCAAAAATTCAAGAGCGGATGGAGAGTGAAAATTAAGTTTCCTTGTTACCCTGAGGAGTCATATGGTAATTGGTCTATGGTTGCTGGCAATGGATTATTTATTTTAAGAAACCCTTCTCTTTACTAGTAAACAGATGCGTTTCCCCAGCCCTGGCCTGGCTGGACAGGGAGAACTGCCTCTGTGCCGGAGGAGGTGCTGTCACACCAGGGCATGAGGAAGGCATGAGGAGCACTTGCTCCATCTATGGGAACAGCCTGGTGTCTGAATGCTGGGCTTTGCGGAGGCTTTGGTTTTGGCAGCTTCCTTAGGCTCGGGTTCCCCTTAAATAGCATTGCAGGCCATGTGGGCAATGTTTTGACTTGGTTTTTTTTTTCTTTTTTTTTAAATGGGGAGCGGAAATATGGGGCTTAATAAGAAGAGATGCCATTTTCACTCAAATCCAGCAGAAACAAACTTACCTTATGAGAGATATGTCGTTCCCCATCCCTGGCTGGAGCTGCTGCCTACCCCAGGAACATTCACATTTACAGCAGTAATGGGAACCTGATCTGGAATGCCCGTTGTTTATAATATTCATACACACATCCTCTTTTTGGGTCAAGAAGTTACTGTAAACTTTTTTTTCTTAACGCAGGAAAGACAGACCCCACACCTCCCTCCAAGGAAAGGAAGATGGATATAGTGTCAGGCTCAATTAGATCCAATTGTGGTGGCTTTCCCTAAAGCGAACAATGCAGCTTTTGTGATGGACTCCCAGCAGAAAGCTTGGAAGTCTTGGAAAGAGGGGAGGAAAAACCAACATGCGCCCCAAAGTCCAAACCTTGAGACAGTCCAGGTCCTTAGGATGCGGAGGAGATGAGAGTGTTTCTTCTGAAGAGGTCCAGAGTTGGGCATGATTTTCCCCTTTGAAACGCGGCACTGACCTAGAAGGGGTGAGGTGGTTGGAGCTGGCAGCAAAGGAGTATGCCCAGTCCAGCCTCAACCAAAAATATGCGTGGAGGCAGAGGGTGAGGACCCGGGGCAGGCCGGCCCCGGCGGCAGAGGGGACCTGCTCTGGTCGGGCATCCCACCCACCTGGAGCAGCACCCAGCCAGGGCTGCTGGAGCGGGGCAGCGCGGGGGCGGGGGGGGGGGAACAAAGTGGCCTGCTCAGGGCTGGAAGTGCTTAAAATGCAAATGTACAGGAACTTCAGACCATCCCCCTCCCTCCTCCTCGGCGCGGAGGAAAGCAGCTTAAATACAGCCAGGCCTGGAGAGGAATGTTAAAAAGAGGGGAAGAATCGCCCTCCTCCTTTCCATAGGGACCCGGGCCCGGCCAGATTGAGTATGCATGACTGAGCAAGCAAGCAGGGACAGCTCCTCTTTTAACTTTCCTGAACAATGGCTCCGGCTTCTTCCACCATTTCGCATTCCCCCTCCTTGGAGGCAGGCAGGGGGCAGTGGGCGAGCCCCGCCGCCGGGCTGCGGGGAGAGGGGCTTTGTCGCTGCCCTGTAAACACCGCTTAAGCGCCAGCGCCAGCAACAATAAAAAACCCACATCGGGGAAGGCTGAAAAGGGACCCCGTCGGGTTAAAAGTCATACATTGAGGAGAAAGATTACGGTATAGGACAAAGGACACCTTGGATTAGGCAAACTTTTTTTTTTTTTTTTTTTTTTTTACATTCCCACTTTACTTCCTCTTTAATCTTAGCCTGGGCAGTGGAAACCAACCAGGACAGTTCGGATTTCCCAGGTCCTCGTGCGCCGGCGAGGGCACGGTTCCCGGTGGCTGTCACTGCTGGGAAATGTTTTATTTGATGGGTCTTCCACCCAGGGCGGGCCTCAATTTAAGTAAATCACAAAAACCTCTGCCGTCTACCTGGAGCTTTAAAACATTAAGAAACAGCCCTTCTGTCCCCCCTCCCAAATGCCTTCCTCTACCACTGAATACCCGATTCACTTGCTGGCGAGCGTCAGCACTTTTGGCTTGCCTGACCTCAGACGGAGCCGACGCCTCACACCGATGGGCAGCTGAACTCGGTTCCTCCCCGAGGGTCGCTGCCAGCGCCCTCGCAGAGAAGGCTGGTCCCACCAAACACCTTCCTCGCAACCCCTCCGTGATGATGTTGCTCAACATCCTGCACGGGAGGCGCCAGGCGCTCTTCCCTCTCCTACTCCCTCCCTCCCGGCAACACGAGCGAGCACCCCCAAGCCCCCGCGGTGAGCCGCACGGCATACTTACCAAACCCAACGCATCGATAGATACTTGTCTTTAAAAAGCACAGACAACACAGATACGGCTTTTTTTTTTTTTTTTTTTTTCAAAAACATACTTCATATTTCCTCTTTTATTATATAAATATGTTTAACCTTTTACTGTAAGAATATAAAATGTTTTAAGAGGATCTTTGTTATTTTTTTATACAAATTCACAAACAGTACAATTAATCCATAGGGGTCTCTGGGTTTGCATTAACTCCGTGGTCTGGCCTGTTACTGTGGAGGATTTGAGATTTTGAACAGAAGAGCAAAAAAAAAGCCAAGATATTTTTCTTTAAAAAAAAAAAAAGAATCAAAACCAAAACTTCCTCTTTAAAATAATAATTAAAAAAAAAAAAAAATCTAAAGACCCAGCTCCATTTTATTGACAGAACAGAGATAAGACAGATGAACTTCAGTCTCCTCCCCTTCACATCGCAGCCTCAGGGCCTGCAGGCCAGCTCTGCTCCTCTCCACCTACAACCAGGAAGCCTCGTGTAGTGACCTTTTGTAGGTGATTTGGGAGGGGAAAGCATTTGCATATATCTATATATATAATTTTTTTTTAAACAAACTTGCATTTTACACATTTCTGTAGTAGCCCAATCCTCAGCGTGGATTCTCGCATGTTACACGTTTGTGCTAGAAGAACAAAAATGCAGAAGCACAGTTCGGGTCCCCAGTCCCCAGTGAACAGGGAGGGAGAGGCACAACCAGAATGTGAAGGTGGGACACAACAGGGTAAGCTTAAAAAACAAAACAAAAAAAAAAAGGGGGGGGGGGGGGGTGGCAGGGAGAAAAAGAAGAACAAACCCAAGGGGCATTATTCCAGTCTAGGCACAAAAATGTTTCAGTCTCAAAATCTCTTTCCTGTAAGAATTCCAGGGCTTTTGAGGAGGAAAAAAAAAAAAGTAACAAATTAAAACGAGGTAGCCAGACATCATATATATATTTATATATATAGAATATATTCAGCAGAAAAAAAATGTACTTAAAAATCCACAAGAACAGCAACTTCAAATGTCTTTAAAAATAAAACCATGTAAGAAAATGAATACTGTAAAGAGAATGAGTGAGGAAAACTGGGATCAGTTACAGGACATAAGCAAGGGATAGATGCTGTAAGAGGCTGTTTTTGTAGCAGTAATTTTTTTTATGCATTTCAAAATAAAAACAGGTCACAGTATCTCAAATGAAGCAGAAATGAAGCTGGAGATTCTTCCTCAATTCCCCCAGGGTAGAGGGGAGCTAGCCACCCCTTCTACCCGCTCAGCCCCGACCCACAGAGGAATGGATATGTAGCTGGATACGTCTATCCCTGTTGCCAAGAAGAAGGAGGGGAGAAAAAGAGAGAATGATGAAAGGGAAGACGAGTCTCAGTAACTCTCAGTGTCCCCCAGTGCATGGGAAGGCTTAAGAGACTGGGGTCCGTGTCCAGTCCAGTCCCCCCAGAGACAGGAGAAGGAGGAAATGCCATCTTCATCTCCACTAGAGAGATGGGGAGAGAGAATGGAGTGCCTAGGCTTTTCCGTTAACCATAGTGCAGGATGACACGGAAACGTACTGACAAAAGGAGAGGCTGTAGCTATCCCTAGTCTCAGTGCAGTGGAGAACTGGAAGAGTGGGAGGTTGTATCCACCCACAGCAGAGAATAACGTGGAACTGGAGATTGAAAACAGATTTAAAAAAAAAAAAAAAAAAATATCAATGTACCTAGGGAGCAGTATTTCTGTCACAATTCCCAGTTGACAGGGGAGGAGCAAGCGCAGAGGTGGAATGGTTATTTTACCAAAAGCTGTGCCTGTGCCCAGCGCAGGATGACTGGGTGGTCGGGTACATAAGTGTAGCTAGGAAGCCTTTTCTGCTGTTATTGTTTGTTCCCATCTCCATTCCCACTCTCCTTTACAGCAACCAAAAATAATCTATCCTGAATACACGGCAGAACACGGGTCTGTCTTTATCCATCCTTAGTGCATGAAGGGATGGAATTGGGGAGTGGGGATAAAGAGGGGTGTCTCTAGCCCCAGTGCATAAGAGTGTGGGCTTCTACCTCTTCCGCAGGGAAGGATGCTGTTGGGAAAAGGGGAGCTCTGTCTCCCCAGCATAGAGCTGGAGGCATGACCTGGAAAAAGGATAGGTGCTTTCTCTCTCTCCTCCTGCCCCCCCTTCCTCCTCTTCCTCCTGCAGGGCAAGGGTAGGTTGGCAGCACAGAAGGGTTGAGGATATACTCTCTTTCTCTACGTTCCTCCCTCCGGTGCCAGGGTGCGTGGGTAGCATGGCTCTGTGCGTGCCCCTCTCTCTCTTTCTCTCCTCCATTGCAGCAGTCAGTCAGTAAGTCAGTGAGTCCCTCCAGAGGAGATGGAGGTCTCGGGGTGCCCCCCTCCTCTCACCTGACCTTCTCGCTCTCAGTCATTTCCCACAGTCCCAGGTTGAGCACCTTGAGGCAGGGCAGCTGGGTGATGCGCTCCAAGCCCCGCTTGGTGATGCGGGTGCAGCCGTAGAGATCGATGCCCGTGAGCTGGCTGAGGTGTTCGGCGATGAGCTCCAGGCCCTTGTCAGTGATGCGGACGCACTGGCCGATGTTGAGGGTGCGGAGCCCGTGCATCTGCCGCACCATGCGGTTGATGCCCTCGTCGCTAATGTGGCAGGAGCAGAGGGAGAGGGAGCGCAGCCCGTCCAGGCCCTGCGCGATATAGGCTAGGCTCTGGTCCCCCACCTTGTCGCAGAAGGAGACGTCGAGGCCGGAGAGCCGCAGGCTGCCCATGGCCAGATGCATGATGCCCGTGTCGCTGATGTTGTCGCAGGAGCGCAGGTTGAGGCTGCGCAGGCTGCTCATGTGCGACAGGTGCAGCAGCCCCGCGTCCGAGATGCCCCCGCAGAAGCTGAGGTTGAGCTGGCGGAGGCGGCCCAGCCCACGGGCCAGGTGCTTGAGCGAGAGGTCGCTGAGCTTCTGGCAGTCCTGCAGCGTGAGCTGCTCCAGGCCCAGGCAGCCCTCGGCCGCGCTGCGCGTCATGCCCGCCAGGTGCCCGATGCCCACGTCGGAAAGGTGCCGGCAGGAGCGCAGGTTGAGGCTCTTGAGGCGCTGCAGGCCCCAGGCGATGAGGAGGAGGCCGGTGTTGGTGATGTTGCTGCAGCCCCCCAGCTCCAGCACCTCCAGCCCCTTGAGGTACTGGGCGATGCGGCCCAGGCTGCTGTCCGTGATCTGCTTGCAGAGGCTCAGGTTGAGCGAGCGCAGGGAGCTGATCTCCGCCACGAAGGCGTGGCCCAGCCCGTTGTCGGTGAGGTTGTAGCAGCCGCTGAGGTTGAGGCTCTCGATGTCCGCCATGCCCTGGATCACGTAGCTCAGGCTGCGCCGCAGCGACAGGATCTGCACCCGCCGGATGCCCCGCGCCGCCAGGCTGGGGAAGAGCGAGGGGTTGGCGCGGCGCAGGTGCAGCTTGGCCTCCACGCCCCGCCAGACCGAGCGGTGGTAGGCGGCGTCCCGCCAGGCCGTGCACACCTGCGCCGCCCGGCCCTTGTCCCGCACCTCCAGGTACCCGAAGATCATGGCCAGCAGCTCGGGGAACAGGCACGAGATGTGCGTTTCCATCGCACGCCCGCGCCCGGCCGCCCCCGCCGGCGCCGCGCTCCTCCTCGCCGCCGGGCCCGGCCCGCTTCCGCTCGGGGCCCGCCCGCCTTCCGCTCCGCGCCGTGCCGCGCCGCGCTCCGCTCCGCTCCTCCTCGCCGCCGCCGCCGCCCTCACATCGCCGGCCCGGGCGGCGCGGCCCGGCCCGCGGGAGACGCTGCTGCGCGACCGCCGGCCCGGCCCGGCCCCGCGCCCTGCGCCCGCCGCCGCCGCCTCTACCGCCGCGCCGGGCGGGCCGCGCCGCTGCTGCCGCCGCGCTGCTGCGGCCGCGCCGCCCCGTGCCGCATCGTGCCGCCTCCCGGCGGGCGGGCGGGTGCGCCCCGGCGGCGGCGGCGGCCCCCGCGCTCCGTCCCTGGTGCCGGCCGCCGAGCCCCGCCGCCTCCCTTTGTCTCCGCGCTGCCGCCGCTCACAGCCCGCGGCCCCGGGCCGCCCGCATCCCGCGGCGGCGGCGAGAAGGCAGCGAGGGCAGGGGGTCGCGCCGGCCCGGCCCGGCCCGGCCCGCCCCGCCGCCGGTACCGACTCCGCCGCTCCGGGCCCGGCCGCCGCCGGCCGCCTGCTCCGCTCCGCCGCGCGCCGCTCGCTGCTGGGCCCCGGCGCCGCGCTCCGGCCGGGCGGGAGGGGGAGGAGGCGCGGCGAGGCCAGGCGGGGGGAGGAGGAGGAGGGAGGGAGGGAGGAGGCGGCGCTGGGCCGGGCCGGGCCTGGCGGCGGCGGCGCCGCTCGCCTTCCCCCCCGCGCCGCTTGCGCAATGGTACGATCCGGAACACTCCGAGCCGTCGCCCTGGCAACAGCGCGGCCCATTCGCTGCGCCCCGCCGTTAACCGTTGCCGCGCCGCCGCGGCGCCCCGCTGCCCGCCGCCCCCGCCCGCAGCCGCCGGGGGCGCCAGCGGGGGGGGGCCGGGGCCGCCTGGGGCGCGCAGGCCTCGCCGCCCTGCCCGTCCGGGCGCCCCCGGCGGCCGTCGCCCCCCTCCCCGCCCTGTCAGCGAGGAGAAGTCGTGGCTGGGCGCTGCGTTGTCACCCTCGGGTGACTCGTCCCCGCCTGGGCGGGGGTGGCCGAGCCCCCCCCCCCCCCGCCGCCGTGAGGAGGGTTGAACGGCGGAGAGCACCCCCGCTTCCGCGCAGCCCCGCACCGCAGTCCAGCCAGCCCCCTCACTTCAGGCCTCTCTGCTCCCCCGTCAGCCCCGGGCGCCTGCTACCGGCCCCCCTCGGCGTCAGGGGTTGCCGTGGGCCGGCTGGTAAACGGGCCCTTGAGCTCTCCGGGGAGCCCCGGGCCGCCGGGCCCCGTCAGGAGGGACAGGGGCTCATGCTGCTGCACAGGGCGGCGAGGGGAAAGCGGGCCACCGCCTCGCCTGTGCCTGCTGGAGTGCAGGCTGCTGCTGTCTGCGGTTTGGCCTCCAGACGGCACGATGACCTTGAGGGCCAAAATTTGGGAACCCCCTGTCTAGGCATCCTTGCAGGAGCGATAGGAGCGTGGCTGTAAATAGCTCGGAGATCTGGGTAACTGTCAAGGTTGCTGGATCTCTGGGTGGACGATTTTAAGGCCTCCGTGATAGGAAATGGAAAAACTTCTGAAAATGGCTTTCAGCTAATGGTCTCCTTGAACTAGCTGTGAAAATAGTTGAAGTACTCACATAAACCGAGCAATTTCCAGTGATTTCCAGCAATTTCAAGAAAGAATGTTTGAAATCCACGTTTCCTATATGTCTGTAGCCTTGTGTAATAGTAACTCTGCATGTTTCAACACTGGGCACTATTGCGGCAGTGTTAAAAATGGGTTAAGGTCTACCAGAGATCAGGTAAGGCTTTTCAAAACAGTTTCAAAAGAGCAAGACTGCTCTTCTGTGCCAAAGGGCTGTAAAGAAAAAAATAAAGTTCACATTTGTTCAACACAACAGGGCGCATTTTTAATACAGTTTGGATTACTAAAATACTGCTAAAATCAGCCTAGTTGCTGATGTGTTTGCTGTACTGAGACTTTCACTAACCTGAAGGAACAGGCTCTTATTTTAATCATCACCTACATTTATCTGCTACAGAAATGCCCGTGGCTCCATCTTCACCTACAGATTCCGTATTAGTGGACTCTGTTGACTAACTTAGAGGTTAAACGTTTGGATTTCATTCTGCTTTTTTCTTTCCTTTTTGCTTTGAGTTGGAGGAAACGCGAGTTGAAGGACGATTAGGCCCCGATCCGGCAATGAGATCCCCGCGCATATAAGCATCGCTATTGACATTAGGCTGCGGTTTGGCAACGCAGAAAACCCAGCAGCGCAGCTCCTATTGCTGGCTCAAAAACGGGGTGGCTGCATGATGCGAAGCGCTGACCTGGTATTCATTCACCCTGCCGGCTCGAGTTAATTCAAGAAGTTTTTGACAGGGTAACTTTTTGCTAGCAGACTTTATGCCGGATCAGGTATCACTGTACGCAACTCCAGCCAGATCAGGTATCGTCTGCACCCCTGCGGCTGGCACACGGCCAGCGTAAAATTGGCGTTGGCTGCGTATCGTGCGCTCTGGCTCATTCAGCAGAAGCGTGATCACGTGCCTTGGCCCGATCCCGATCAAATTTGTACTCCTGGGTGATCCAGCAACGTGTAGACCTGGTTGTAATGATCGTGGAGCTGCAGTCCCACACAGACGCTGTACCGGGGTGTCACCCAGTACGAATTATCTTTGTAGCGTTATTATTTTGGGCTGTCGGGGGAGATGATTAACCATCGGGTTAATCGGAAGAAGATTAGGGGAAATAGACTTTGCTGAGCAGCCGCGCTGCACGTCTGCTGTGCTCAGAGCAGTCACAGAGCATCACAACCGAAAAGGAGCGATTCCGTGAAGTGAGGAGCAGGTGAGAGGCGCGGCGGGCTGCACAGGCCTGCCGCGGCCAGGACTGCTCGGCTGAAGACAGGGGGATCGCTTAGGAGGAGGCTGAGCCTGGTGAGACATCAGGCAACGCGTGAAAGAAATGTGGTACAAAGGTGGTGTTGGTGTATCTTAGTGATTGTTGCATTACTCATAACTGGCGAAGCTATAAGCAAGTTACACAAGTCGTTCTGAAAGAGTGCTAATGAAGTCTTTTACTGTATTATCCCGAATTTGACTGCAGAACCTTACCATGGAAATAATGCGGTATTTCCTCTCTCTAAGCCCTTCAACTTTTGAGGGGGAGCGGGGAAAGGCATGCTCTTTAAAGGCGTAAAGGCTTACCTGAAATACTTTTTTCTTTACATCTTAGCATGTTGTGTCTTTAACGCCTGTTTTGTGTAACCAGCAACGGTTAGAAATAGATGATGCGCTTTCTGGAGACCCTGAAGTGCCCTTTCTCACATGTTACATACTTCGAGTGTCTGTGCTTCCTTGTGAACCATTCAGATTTACATGTTAAATGGAACAGCCCTGGAATTTGGACTCGTAATCCTAATCTACTATGGGGTTGGTTTTTTAGGGGGGGAGCACAGAAAATATTTTTCTAGTAGATTTTTATTGCTTGCTTTATCTAAGTGACAGATGTTTAGAAAGACAAAGTAAAAGTGCATGAAAAGGGCCAATTTATCACATGGTTGTTCAGTTGACTTTCAGTTGTTTCCAGGAGTAACGAAATATGTGCTATGTTTTTCATGATCTCATATGATATAAATAGGAGGTGGTAATCACCTTGTGATAAACTGCATTTTATTAGAAATCCCTGCCTGCCTCGTATGCACTCTGACGGCTGATCCGTCCTCCTGGAACCATCTCCAGCATTCCAGCCCCTTGAGCAGCTCCCAACAGCCGCTCTCTCTTTTTGAAAGCACTTGCCAGATAAATGTTTCATTCTTTTTTTTTTTTTCCCCAATTATACCGGTGTTCAGCGGAGGCCGGACAGTTTTGCTTGGCAGGGGTTCAGGAGGATCCACATAACTCACTTGTGGCTTCTGCGATTGGAAGTAATTTGTGCTGATAAAGCTGCACCATCGTCTGCCCTGTATCTTTTATTGCATGGTTGGGCATACCGTCCACCAGGTCTTTCTGCAGCTCCCGTCTCAGTCTGTTCCTATTTGTTGTTTTTGCTTCTCAATTTGCAGTGTAACTTTTAGCTCAAATTAAACATTTAAGAGATAAAAGATACAGAGTCCTTCCCTACCCTTCCTTTTCTTCTGCCACCCGACTCCCTGTGCTTTCTGCATTTTCACGGCTTCAGCCATGGAATGGAAAACTCGTGAATCTTCTTGGAATCTTTCCTTGGAACCCACAGGAATCTTCTTGGCCTTTGGCTTTTCCTTAACCTATGGGACTGCAGGAGAGAAACGACACAAACCCGCTCGAACAATAAAGCCCAAAGTCCGCTAACTCTCTCTTTTGATCCATTTAACCTTAAATTAATTCGTAAAGTCATACATTTCCCTGCCTTGCCTAGCTAACCGTGCTCCTTTCCATGAACTGGCTCCTTGAGGGACTGTGTTCCTCCTTCCCTTCTCTTGTGCCCTGTGGTCGCTGATCCCTCCCGTTGCCCCCCCGACCGAGCTGTCCCACGTCCGAGAGGTGGCTTCATCCGAGGGAGCAGAGAAGACTGCAGGGAAGGGGCGTACAGGCAGCTCGGATTCACCTGCTCCGCGTGGTACCGCTATGATGGTCAGAGGGATATTAGGGGGGTAGGAGCCCAGTGGGGTCCCCTCATTCACGCAGACAGCTCTGGAGAGCTAGGCTTTCATTTAAAACGGTGGTACTTTACTTCCCACCCTTGAAAAAAAACAAGGCGTGGATGGCCTCAGCCTGCCTCATCTGTTGCGGAGGCCGCGGGCTGGTGCCGTTTGGGGGGCAGCCCGATACAATCCATTAGCTGATTTCCTGTGACTGGCTGATGTTGAGTTTTCAGTCCTTTTGTCCAGCCCACCACTACATTACTTCGCAGTTTAAAGCATTTCGCCGCAGTCTAAGCTACAGCGGGGAAATTTCTCCTCTCCAAAAAAACGCAACTGGCTTAACGAGTAGTTCAGCTAATGCTGGTTTGGGACTGGTTCAAGTTCTAATGTCAGCCACGCTCCAGGGGCTACAGTTGTCCTTCACAAATTGGCTTCCAGGCCTTCTTCATCAGATCTGAAGCATGCCCACAAAAATCATCTAAGCCTGATATCACCCATGGTCTTAAACTGGGTTTAAAGTTCATTTAGTGCAACTTCTTAAAAGTCAATTTGGGGAATGGTTTTTGTGTATGGATGAGACCAAAACGGCCCTTTTGCGCTGCTGACACCTAAGCCACCATCTTCTGACGTGGCTCAGCAAAGCGAGGGTGCCAGCTTGTCATGGAGAGAACGTGGTGCTCGTCAGCGTTTCACGTCGAGTGGGCTCCTGACTGCTGCTGTAGAGCTTTTCTGCTCTTAGCAAGGTGTCGGAGAAGCTGCGGAGGGGTGTTTCAGAGGTTCCTTTCCTTTCTTGAACGTAAAGCAAAAATGATCCCCTAGAACTCCTCTGTGAATGCAAGCAGTAATTACATGACAAAGATCTCTATTAAGACCTAGGCATTTAAGCGTACGCAGAACAGATGTGTAATGTGCATATTTTAGATACATAAGCATATGTGCTTATCTATGTACAGGCATACACACATATATAAATCAGGATGGGGCTGTTAAGTGAATGGATTCCCTTTGGAATTCATGCTGGTTGTGATCTTTTTTTTGACCAGAGATTATAAAGAAAATGTAACTAATCAGTGGGTTATTTGGAAATTTTAACATTAGGATTCTCTTACATTGCAGAGCTTTGTTGTGAAGCTTAAGGCACTATGAAGCTTTCCTTAAAAATAAAAAAACGGTGTTTTTTCTGTACTTTGCAGGTATCATGTCTCTAACAGGTGCTACGTGAGACTGTGTCTTAGGATTATGTGGTTCCTCCTGCGCAAAGTAATTCTGATCTGCCGTGTGTCTTCTGGTGTCGGGGGTGGCTTATTCAAAATACAGCGTACTGTGAATGTATGGTTAGGTGCTGGGGCAAAATTCAGAGCTGATGTCTCAGTGCAGACTCCAGCTCTAAATTTGAGCCTTTGAGATTTGGGTATTTTCTTCAGGTTTTGGTCAGTCAATAGCTGACAAGAATATAACTATGCTGATAAGAGGAGGAATGGTCAGAGGAGGTGAAGCGCGGGAGGTCTGGCTTATATTCCCAGTTTTGTCATTAAATTGGCCAGCGGCTGTTGCTGCTGTAACAGATTGAACCAAGCATAAATGAAAGCATCACTTGGAGAACCAAAATAATATATTATGGTCCAGGCAACTGCACTTGAATGTCGTGTACCTATCATGTACGGCTCGGCTGCTCCTGTAGGACAGGACTGTCTGGTGGTTAGAGCAGGCGACCTGGGCCCCTGGCCGCCGGCGGTTCTCTGACTCCGCCGTGCATGTCACACCCTTCGTGACTTATACGAAGCTCGGTACTCAATGGTGAAAATCATCAAAGGGAAAGTGCTCTGGGAGGGCAGGATGTAAAATCTCAAACCTCAGCACTTGCAGTTCATTGCGTTGGGTGCTATTTTAAGTGTTGGGCTTTGTCATTTCTTTATTAGCAGTACCAAAGAAGATCGAGATGGCAGAAAATATCTGATGTAATTATTATTATTAAAAGCAGTAGCACAAAAACAAAGAGGCCTTTCAGGTAGTAATTGCTTTCATAAGCCATTCCTGGGGATTGAACTCTGAGACCTCTACAACTCGATCTAAAAGGGGCAGCCCCTGCAGTCACAGCAGAAACATGTGCGTCCGACATGCTGTGTGGTACCTGTTACGGCAGCAGGTTTGTGAAATTTTCCTCTGTAGCAGCTGTTTAGTCCAAAACCCAGCAGAGATGGCCAGACACTGCGTGCGTGTAACTGCACTGACAGCCAGCATGTTCGGCCTGGGATGGAGGAGGTGTTCTGGCCTTTGGCTGAGGTTGGAGAAGAGCGGGTGCAGCCTCCCCTCTGCCGAAGGTTTCCATGCAGTCAGGGCAGATGTGGCAATACCGGCCAGCTTGCGAGTAAGGGTTGTTTGGCTGTCAGGGAAGCTTCTTGCTGTCCTCTCCGTCAGAAGCTCCAAGGAAGACAAGGCATCAGTACCTGGGCTTGTCCCTCTCCAGTCAGCCCTTCCATGGGGCCCCAGGAGCAAGGTCCAGGGACGGGTAATTCATGTATTCTTGCAATAGCGAGAGTTAGAGGTAACCTCACAAGAAGGTAAGCTCTGCCCGGGGAGGGTACGGATGTAGCTCTGTGGTTCTTAAAACACAGGATTTTTGTACCTGTGGATTACTGCAGCATTACTTTTAACTATTAACTCCTCCCTCTCTGGACCGTGGCCACCAGCACATTTTCAGGTAGTAAATAGCATTCTAAAATTGGCCGTTCACTAGAATTGGACAAAGTTATGTCACCTGCCCTACGAGCGTCGGCTCTGAAGTAAGTTCTTAGAGGAAAACTGAAAAATAGGGCAATACTGTTTTGGAAACATGCTGTGAAAATCAGAGTCACAGTTAGAGCCTGGCACAAACTGCAGGTGAGAGTTACAAAATGCAGTTTTATATGGAAGGCAGGATAAAGATACAAAATACAATTTTATATTTAATGGAGGATTTTGATTAGTTCTGGCCAAAGGAAGGTTACTTTAACATCTTGTTCCTAAAAGTAACAACGCAGCAACTGTTGGTGCTAAATTCCCCTGATTTTCTGAAAGTTTTCTGCTGCAACTCCAATGGATGCACAGAGAAGTGGTGGCAAAAGGAGGTGCCTTTCAGAAATTGCTTTCGATCTTGCTTCTCTTCTTGGGTAGGTGTGGACACTCTAAAACCCCGTTCAAACTGCTAAATTCACCTACGCGTGTTATCTACCTGTGCATGACAAAAATCTTGAAAATCCTCTCTGAAAACGCGGGGGTAAAATTAAGGGCAGACGCAAACAGGGTGGGAAGAAAGTACAGAGTTCACTGTGTTGGAGGTGGAAATATAAATGGGTAAAATAGGACCTGTGTTTTAAACTAGCTCTTTCAACTTGTTTCTACACCATTCAGAAAAGACACAATAATCCTTTGCCTATGGTATAATGTAAATTAATCTTCTGTGTGACCAGGCCCTGTCATGTACAATGAGAACACAACCTTCTTTAATCCAGATGGTTCCCAATTTTTTAAAAAAAATGTGTGTGCACAGGAAAATGTAAGCTAGAAATACTGCTTTTACTCCTTTTTTTCCCCCAGCATACATGCTGACTAAATTATGTGGAAAAGCTGCTTTCTTTCCACTATTTCACCCCTGAGATCTACTATTTTCCTAGTCTTGTCGGTGATGTTGTTCCACGCTTTTTGCCAGCAGTCCCGGTCTGTATTCTTTATGTTCCTTTTGGAACAGTGAATCCTTTCGTAAGGAGAGTATTCCTTGATGCCCTGAAATGGGAAACATAAACAAAAATCTTCAGATGTATCGAAAGCTATGAAAATATTTATAGAATGGCAATGGTTGCCAGGACGTGGGAAACAAGAGGTAACTAAATAATACTCCTTTGCGTATCCAGAGCACCTCTCCTTTGGCAAAATGAGAGGTCTATGTAATCATGAAATACCTGCAGCTGTGTGGCATTTCGGGTTGCCTCGCAGGTTTTTGCCCCGTTGTATCCGTGATAAAACAGAGCCCCAAAATACATCCTCTTCATAGATGGGAAGTTAGTACCTGCGGCTTAACTTTGTTTGAAATCCTGGCTGTTCGGGCTCACGCTGTCTCACGCTAGGTGCCCAGAAGTATAGGCATGAAATCAGTTTTTGGAAACTTAGGGCTGAATGACTTTCCAGCATCACTTGCTGGGTTTGCTGCAGGGCCAGGAATACAGCCCAGATCTCCTGGCTCCCTACCCACTGCCTGAATGGCAAGGCCAGTCCTCAGCTCCGTTTCAAGGGATCCTAGAGAGCACTGGCATTTTAGCAAGTCAGCTGGCAACTTCGCTATGTTTTGTTTAGAATGGTTCACATTCTTCCATCTAATTCCCACACTGAAAATGTCCAGTTTCCTATTTTCCTCGAGCTGTCCCAGCAAGACGTATTGAATATGCAGATGTGATGGCACACACTCACACATGTGCTTTTCCTGAAGCAACCCCTCAAAGTTTGTTCTGGATGTTTGTTTTACTCCAGTTCTTCTAATCCCCAAAGTGACATTAAACAGATTTTTTTGTTTAACCTTTGTATGTAACGCTCTCTCTCTCTTTATTTGTAAGGTTATGCGGTTTTAGTTACATTTCGTTATATTCCCTTGTGCGTGGAAGAGACACTGTGTAAATGAAAACATATTATAATTATTACGCACCACGCACAAATGTCTTCTCAGACATCTCCCGTACATGCCTTCTCTAGAACATATTTTTGGACGTGCACGTCACTGTATTTTCAAACCCATTCATGTAATAAATAACTGCTTTCACTCGATGAGTGTTTAGCAATATAAGGGCTGTCCACATTGGAAATACATTTCAAAGGCAACCGTAATTGTGACCGAGAGCAGGAATAGGAGCTAGGAGGCTTGGTACCCTGTTTCTTAGTGATGAATATCTTGGTACAAAACCAGCACTGGGCTTGACCGAAGAACTGCACACTGTCAGCACGAGTGAAGTCAAGACAATGAAAAAGCTGGCTTCTGCTTCAAGTGAGGAAGTTATTTTGCTGGAACAGCATAAATCCTTAATAGGATTTCTTGCTTTCCCTGCAATACAGAGACGCAGGCAATTCCATCTCTCCTCCTACACCCTGCCCACTGCAGGGATGGGCGCATATATCCTCATAGACCAGCTTTCTGTGGTCCACAACTGCTAACACACATACAAGCATAGCCCTTCTATGCAACGCAGCATGCTTCCCTCACCTGCAAGACAAGCAATCCTTACCTTCTCTACAAATACGCTATTTTTTGCAGGACAAACACATTTTTCACTGCAGGAACTTTGTATTTGTCCAAAAAAGCCAAGGTTGCATTCCAGATGTACAGCCATTCCACCTACAGAAATTCCCTAGTCCTGATCTAGTCAACATATTCAATAACATATTGCCCAGAGAGAATAAGTATGTTCAAGATAATGGGGAAAAAACACTCTGGTACTGTGAATGTCCTTTTGAACGACAGCATAAAATAGATAATTTTCTCTATTTGAGTGGCAATTGGAAGAACTTAACCCACTGGATTTCTCCCACTGGGTACATGTTTTCCCTTTAGCTTCAGGGGAAGAATAAACACATTTCTTTCTTTGAAAAAAAGCTGTGTCCTATAGACTCTTCTCTTGGTTTGGTAAGTTCTGCCTGAGGTATTACTATGAATATGGAGTTAATAACAACTCCATTTACATGGTTCGCTGAAGGATCTTTAAATGCATTAGCGCCTGTACTGTATCACAGCATCCACAGGCAAGATCACAATACTGGTCCTGAAATAGATTTACCTCCCCTTAGCTGATGAAGAAACTGAATTTCAGAGTCACAGTTAGTTATAACCAAAACAAGGTGGCTAAGCAAATCAGCAGCGGTGCTGGGAAGACAAGGTCCCGACCCGACCCCTTGCTGTAGTCACCAGACACGGGGTCAGGTCCCCCCCTTGTCTAGATCAGCAGAGCTCCAGACGAAGTCACCGCGGCGAGGACTGTTGGTGCCAGATCGTCGGCTTTGTACGTGCTCCTCGCTGGAAATGCCAATGCAGTGCAATTTAAGTGTCACACATTACACGGCCAGAGAGTACCATTAGCATAAAGGTGTGATGCAGCCTCAGTGTGACCGGGGAGGGGAGGCAGGCAGGCTGTCCCTACAGGCGACCTGACCCGATGTCCACCCTGTGCCCAGGGTAAAGTTTGGCCACAGGAGGGGATTTTAGCCTCCGTCTTCCAAGCTCTGGTTGCTTCTGAGGAAAATGTCCTTCCCTCTGATAAATTAGCACATGATTGTATACATACCCGAATTTTAACCAGGAATGAGAATGACTCGGTAGTTACTTGTTTCCTTCTTCAAGCGTGATTCTGAGACCTGGTGACAATCTCACGCCGTCTGCCGCTGTAGGTGTGTGATCATTCAAAGATGACATCAACCCACATTGCGTCAAAAGAAGCAGTCCTGCCCTCCCTCAGCTCTGGATAGCAAACTGGATTGAAAAACTGGGTGGCATTAGAAGTCAAAGTGCCTTTCTGAAGTTTGTGGGATCATAACGATCTGAATCGGGTACCCTTATCCAGCCCAGCTGCACCTGCTGCAGGAACGGTGACTTTTAAATCCGTATTTGAAGAGCTGCAAACTGTGAGTACTGCTGACTGGACTCTCAGAACAGCTTAGGGCCAAATTCTCTGGTGTCCATCATCCACGAGCTTGAACAGCACTTTCTGAGTAGATGAGGTGTTAGATAAGCACCTACATTTTCCAGATAATTTAACCCCTTGGAGATTTGCTTCTGGTGGTTACAACATTTTTCATGTCAAAAGCAGGAAAGGGAAAGCTCAGTTTTCCACAGGCACTCCTGAAATCCGATTCCTTGTTTTGAAGCCTAGGTGTGGGCTGAGCTCTTTGGAGGATAAAGTCCCCACCGGTGAAGTGCAGGATGTGCTCAGAAACCCTCACGATGGGCGGAAAGCCGGTTTGGTGACAACTTGCACTGGCTGTGTTGATGTAAAGCAAGTTTTGACTTTCATTAGCCCTGCTGGGCCAGCAGAGCTGTAGGAGGAGGAGATGGGTGCTATTCTTGTGTCTGTACCACCAGCAAAAATGTCACATTACAGTTCACGTTGAGGAGAGAAGCAGGAAAAAAGTGTAGCTTTTTTTGGAAAGCTTTTGGATACCTTTGGCAGTTAAAATATCTGTATAATATGCTTTGAAAACTGAGTCAAATTCAAAGTCATTGAAAAGGAATAAATTTGAGTAAAGTGTGCTAGCAATTTTAGTTACTTTTCCAGTTCTTTTTTCTTCCTGCTCAGGGAAGGATTTACAAAGCAGCAAATACTAGTTGCTACACTGGAAACCTCATCTGTTCCAAAGCAGGTAATTTTACACAGAGGCATCTTTCAAATTAATGCTTTGTTACTCATTTTTTAAGACAGATTTAAATTTGGGGTTTTTTTACTACCATGTTCTTGCACTTCAGGCCTTGCCCTGGTAACACAGAGGCTTTGGCAGCAATATGGGTTTAGGTAGTTCCTGGCCAAGAAGCCGATGTTCACCCTCTGTGCAGTTGTGCCCTCAGCTTGCGGCAGTGAGCTGTGAAATCAGTCAGGGAACGGATCCACAATCAAAAAACCTCCCAGGAACATAACTTTTCTTAAAGTGCCAGTGTGGCTCCATGAGAATTTAACTGAGGCAAAGGTGGTGCTGCCGTGGCTCAGCCCCCTCCAGCCACGCGTTCCTGCCCCGCTTCACTGCGCTTCCGATTCCCACGTGAACCAGCCCACACTGTTAAAGAAGTAAAACCCAGTCTTTTCTTTTTGTAAGTTTAATTTTAATCTTTTTAACTCCTTATATCGTCCTTTTAACTGCTTATATCGTCAAGGGGCTGCACCTTGGAAGAGCAGTGTCCTGCGGCACAGGGCTGGGATGAGCCCCCGGGTTGGGAGAGGGAGGTCTTTATTACCCTGGTAATGCTGCCGGCAGAACCATATTGTCAGGCTCCCGCCTCAGTTTTGGCATCCTGAGCTTTAAAGGACAAGCTGGCACATGAACAAATGGGCGTGAGCTGACCATGAATAAGTTTAGACTGGAAATTAGAGGAAGAGTCACAGCTTTTTGCATGGTGAGATGCCAGAGTAGGGACCCCAAATAAACCACAGCTTTCAAGATGCTCACTGAGTTTCTATATGGGGTCCTATGATGTGTCACTGAAAAGAGGCACAACCCCTTGTTCCTAATATTAGACCTTATCTACTTAAAAAGAAAAAAAAATGCAGTGATTTAACTGGACAGTCTAGTTAAATCAGCACAGATCTTAATTTTGAAGGCTTTGCTTTTAGTTTAAAGGGTAACTAACCTACACAGCACTGATATACTGACATAACTCTTCCACATTAGGTTTGCATGAATGCACATTTTGCTGAAAAATTGTATCTGGAAACTCTTTATTTAAGCAGGTAATAATGTTATAATAGCATTTTACAAACAAGATCTTAACTAGGATACTTTATTTTCTGCAGTTAGAATTGCACATATGTGATTGGTGCTAGAATAAAGGTGAGATATAAAATGATCCTTTTGTTGGTATAAAGGTATATGCAGTCTATTCCCAAGACAGTTTGAACAGGTTTAGCTTAAATCTGTTCCATCCAGAATTAACAGGAAATTCCTACAGCAAAGTGTGACAGTATAGAAGATAAGTTCTGAAATTGGTTAAATCAGTGTAATCTTCTGATATAGATAGGGCTTTATTTATAGTGTTTCAGCCTTTTCGATATTTTTTTTTTTAATACTAAAGCATAACAAGCATGCTTGAAAAATGTTTTTTCTTTGGTTGGGAAACTGTTTGTGATAACTATGTAGATGACACAGTTGATACACTGGGGCATTATTCCCAAAATGTTTTGTTTATTACTTGTGCTTTGAATGCACTGTATTTGAGCAGTAACAACATTTAATTGATGGCAGAAGTATTTGGTGGCCGAAAGAATGGAAAAAGCAAGCAGATTTTAATTTTGATCCTGATTCAGCAAAAATGAGTAGGCGTATGCTTACTTTCAAGCACCTGGTTTAATGCTTTGCTGAATGGAGGTCAATCTGCACCACAGATTTACTGGTTTGAACCTGTTTCTCAGCCCTTCCTGCACCTCTCTTTCCCTTTCTGTAAGGTAAGGGAAAAATAGCGGCTGTTAGAGTTGTGGGGTCTAATGTATGGTGTGTATGTGCTTGCTTTGCAATTCCAGAGTGGAGGAAGCTGATCATTAATATTATTTTCATTAGACTGGACTTCATAAGAACATCTTTGAAGACTCTAACAAGAAAGAAAGAAATTAAATTCAATTTGAATTTATTCCATGGCTTACTATTTCCTTTGGAAATGTCTATATCAAGCTTTGCTGGCAGTGATTTAACTGACAGGAGGCTATAGATCCGAGTCAGTCTGACACCGGTCCCTGTGGCCTATACCAAGGTGTTGAATGTCCAAGACAGAGCAGTGACTCCATGCTTCCCCTGGTCATTCACTCCTGGAGAGCTAAGAACCACTGCAGCAGCAGCTTAACTGTATTTTAAATATTTCACTGTCTTTGCCAGTTAATGTGATTATTACAGCGTATGGAACAAACTAAAAGGAATATATACTCAGACCAAAAATGAGGTCCAGGCCTGTGAGATGCAGAGACATAAATCTCCTCGGTTTGGGATGACTCCAGTGGGACTAGGGGAACTAGACACCACTTTCGGGAGGATGAAGGGTGCTGTGTGCCTTGCAAGATCGGAGTAAGGAAGAAAACACTTAAAGTCATCCAGCTGTTTCCATCCCCTGGCCCGTTCTGAAATCTCTGCAGAGAAGTTGCTTTGACTTGGATCGCCTTTTGCTGCCTCCTTGCTCACGCTGTTGGAGAACTTTGTCCTGTTATCCTTCCTAATCTTCAAGGAGGGCTGACGTACGTGCTCGTAACCACCATAATCTGAGTCCAGAGTTCTCACGCAAATCCTGCAGCCAACATCAGCTCTCTAGCAGGACGCGGGCTGCCCTCCTATCACTGCTTGAGGGGTCCGTGCTGCGGTCACCTACGGCAGGTAACAAACCAGCTCCCAGGGTTGGCCCCTGGAAAACAAATAAAGGAGGGATGTGCTTTCTTCTTTTCACTTTCTTCATGTCTTCTTCCCCTCTAGGATGGTTAATCCTCCATGTAAACTTAAGACTTGGGGAAGGAGTTGGCTAGATGGCCTTAAGGGTTGCAGTCTTTCATTCCTAGAAACCTGCGATGTTGGGGAGCAGCAGCGTGGGCTTCCTAACCCTGCCTGGTCTTGTGTTTCAACCTGACCTCCCGTGGCTCCTTTGAGGGGGTCTGGGAAACAATTTCTGAAGAAGAAATTGTTAGGGCAAATTAAGGAGATGGGGTGCCTGTTTGGCAAGTAAGCTGTGACACCGCGGGCATGTTAAATAAGCCACTGAACGGTCATCAGAGGATAATGCTTGATATATTTTTCAAATATATGCATTTAGTGATTTGTTAGATTATGACTACACATGGCGGAGCTCGTCTAATTTCTTACAGGGCTTGCCCATGTAAATAAAGGATGCTAAGAAGATTTCAGTTTGTGATTAAGGACGATTTGCTGCAGCCCCAGAAACCCTGGTATTCTAGTAGTTGTGGGAACAAGAAGTGCAAAATTTGGGCCAGGCATGTCCTGGTTCAGGTCTCTGGCTCTCTACTGAGGTCACCAACATGCAAATAGAGTTCCTGTGGAAAAGGGAACTGGATGGCTTGGATCCATCCCTGGGGATATGGGAAATATGGAAGGTTTCCAGGCAGCCATGTACCTTCAGGGATGGTTCTATGTTGCTTCCTTTTTGATTTTGAAAAATTGAAATCGATTGTGTTTCAGCACACGCAGCTTCTGCAGGTGCTCCGCAGGTTGCTGCTGAGTCTCTTGCACTTTTCTTTGGGACATCTGGTCTCAGTGGACCAGGTTGGCTCACACTGGGATTTAATCTGCTGTAAGAGTACAACTACCATTGAATCACCTTGAGAGAGAGGAGGGTCATGTCCAGGTTTATCTTGGCGTTTGCTGCTTCTTTTGTAGTGGGTGAGATGGTCTTGCTCCAGGTGAGCTTGTTGCCTGTCATGTGAAATATTGTGGCATAAATGGCAATGTTCATAAGGATTTACATATATTCTGTATCTTTTGCTAATGAGAAGCTGTTTTATTCATAGAATCACTATCCTTTTTACCTATTCTGGTTTTAAATGGTGAAAATATTTACTGTCTGGCCTCCTTTCTTGTCTAATACTTCTGCTTCACTTGCAACCTTCCTCCATTCTTGCTCTCCTTGGTGAGGCACTTCAGGGACAGCTGTCACTGGGTCTGCTGAGACTGGCAGGTATATCTTGGGATTTGCTGCACTACATGCCCTGGTGACAGTGAGACTGGATGTCATTGGCCAGGGGAGTCACGGAAAAACGAAAGAGCAAGGTAGTGGTGAAAGGAAATCTGGATCTGTCAGCAGGGGTGACAGGTGATGAGATGCAGAAAAGGTAGCGCATGAGCACGTCAGCAGATAAAACTGAGTGTATAAGTACCAAAAGAAACAAGCAGGACATAGGCAGGAATAATCTGCCCTTCCAGCGGAGACAGACAGTGCGTAACAATTCAACGAGGCAAGGCAATATCAAGACAAAAGAGGTGGACACGAAGGGCTGATGTGCTGGGATACTTTGAGATGGTTTTATTACATCTTCCATAACACCCCAGCTGGATCTGGACCTTTGGAGGTCACTTCAGTTGCTGTTTAAGTAATAATCATTATACAAATAAAAGAACACGTTTAGATCTGGGGAGGCTGACACCAGTACAGCAACATGGTGGTACGGTGCTGAGAGAGGGAGAGGTCGGCAGCAGGGGAGCAGCACAGCACCACACGAGTGGGAGGGCGGGGGGATAAAAGCTGATTTGGGTTTCTGTGTGAGGGCTGCGATTTAGCTTCAAGGGACTTTTTTTTAATCTACACTCCCTCTAAAACTGGTTCAGCTGAATGGGGAGGTATGCGACTTTAATGAGATTCCTAAAGTCTTAGCAAGAACTGTGGTTAAAACCAAGCCTGGCTGCCAGAAGCAGATGTACAGCAGGACGTTACGGTACATCTCTTGGTGTCATCAACCAGCAGGTCCATGGCACAGAACCAGAGGGCAGGGATTCCCTTTCGAGCAGTACATGTAAGCCCTCCTTCCCGGGTCATGCCATCTCTACTGGCTCCTTAAGTAGAGGAGACTCTACTTTAGTGAATATTTTTCCCATCTTGAGTAAGTGTCTTATGTCAGAGAGTGCAGTAAATGTTTCTGGATGCACTGGACGTTGCGAGGCATTGAAAACAAGCATTGAACCACGGTCAAGTTGCAATAAACAGGAACTTGAAAGAGGCTCTTGATCAAGAATGTTTTCCAGTTCTCCCCAGTCCAGGAGAAACTGGACAAGATGCAGAAAAGAGGATCATTGAAGTTACGTGGAAAAAGACTTACGTTTTCTTCCAGCACTTCTTATAGCACTTGATAAAGATCTGTGTCACGCTTGGGGACATCCCAAATTTTTGGAAAACAATAAGGGTAGGACAGGGAGTTTGCATGAGTAAGTCCTTTTCTAATGTATCAGGGCTGTCTTCCAGCCAGGATTCAACTTTTTTCACGGTCTGCCAAATCTTTGCAAATGATCTCATGGACATGACCTCCCCTTCTTTCTTGGAGTCCTGCAGCTTCCCTCCAGCAAGCGCAGCGGGGACGGTATTGGGAAAGTGGTGATAGCTCTCCAGCTGCTCTGCCGTGACTTTGGAAACTCGATGTGTAAATTTGTGCTTCATGCACAGTTGTCACCTCTGAAAATCAAACAAAGGCAAACACAGGTACTAATTTTAGGCAGCCAGGCAACACAGTAGACAGTTGCCTAGGGCAGCAGACTGTTGAACACAGCAGAATGCCAAGGCTTTATGAAGACGCAGGCTTGCTGCTGCTGCTTTTCCCTCTAAGAAGGGACCAGCTAGACCTAAGAAGGGAGCATTAGACCTTTAATCTGAAGGTTGAGATTCATGTCCTGTTTTCAGGTGACAGCTCCCTGTTTGGCCCAGGTGACCCTCAGCAGTCTGGGTGAAAGCATCAGCACTCGGGGCGCAGTATGGGTTCACTACTGCCGTCTGAGTGAGCCAGGCCCACTCGAAGGGGTGGGATGGGGCCTTTTACAGCAGAAGCAAGAGCAACCCTCAGTTTTGGAGTTCTTTCTACTGCCCCTTCCTGTAGCAGGAGTGATGTGAGTTGGTGTGAGTGGGCTGCTGCAGGGGAGCGATGGTTTGGGATGAAAGTGGGAGTCACTTGGCTGGTGGAGAGTGGACAGGGGTGATGGCCAGGAGGGGCAGTCTGCCTGGGGTCAGGTTGGGCTCTCCTGGATTTGAGACAGGGGTTAGCCAGGGAACAGAAGAGTGGGTGAGACCAGCTTTCTTCAGGGCCTCCCTTATACCTGTTAGTGTAGTGACCCCTTCATGTCACTCGTATGGAACCATCCCAAAGCTCTGCTCATTCCCAGCCTCCTTCCCCTGAGCCACCCAAATCCAGATGACTCTCCCAGCATCCCAGTTGGTCATTCGGGATTACCTGCTGGCAGCTCCTTACCCACCTCTCTTACCTGACACCTTGCTGGCTCCATTCATCCCAGCCCTCCAGCAGCCCCGCTTCACCCCACCTCTCATCCTCACAAAATTTCACTGACTTCTCCCCCCCCAGCCCTGCTTTGGCAAACCACCTCGCCAAAGCTGTTTGGGCTTAAAAAAATAACCCAAGCTTTTTATTTACAAAATTGAAAGCTGGCTGTCAAGATTTTGGTAACAAGTAGAAGCAGGCGTAAGGAAGAGGGATAGACAGTATTCTTTGGACCACTGGCCAAGCGCTTTGCAGCTTTCGGTCTGGAAGTTGTTGGCTGAAGCTAAATCCCTCCAACAGTGCCTCACCTGCTATTACCACTTTATCTAAAGTCATAAACACAGCCAGTGGAGAAATTACTTCCAGCACCTTAAAAAGGACTCACTTTCATAATTCACATCTTAACTCAATGGCAGTCGCTCTTGCCAGCAGCAGAATTTAGGTAGAATTTGGAGTTTCAGACCTTTCCCGCTGAAGCATCTCCTTTAGTTGCTGCCTTTGACGGGATATTAGGTTGGATGGATAAGATCTTATCCCGTATGAGCCATTTTTGTGTCTTGTGTTTCAAAATAAGATCATTGCCTTGCTGGTGCTTTTTGGAGGTTGAGCTGCTACTAGCAGCATTCACAACACTTTGCTTTTGTTAATCATCAGCTGCCTTCGAATATTAGGACTTAAAATGAGACATTTAATTAATGCCGTGTGTTTCTGGACCAAGTTTCGCATGAGCATCTCCCAGACTTTACCAGCTGGAAAGGTTTTCGTTTTCAGCATGCCACAGTGCCGGAGGTGGACCACCGGTCCAGCGCCGCATGGTGGGACATCCTCGTTGCCCCATGGAGTGCTGCGGCTGCGCACATGCGCTCGGAGCAGCTCGCACGAACGCGGACATCGACATCACCTGTATTT